>NC_056741.1:1269797335-1269852335 GCF_019279795.1 Protopterus annectens | reverse complement strand
AAAGTGTTTATATGCATTGAACATTTCTGCTGTGTGATCAGGAGCATAGTAAGACGTAATGACAAAAAAGAAGATGTGACTAATTCATCATGTCAAGTGTCACTGCACGTACAGAATGTACAATATGTCTTTAACCTTAAAAATTCAGAAGAATAGTCACACCTACACATTGCGATTTGTTCTCGGGTTCAATTTATATTTAACTAGTTCTTCCAGGTGACTACAGTATATAGCAGTGTAGGGCATATGCATATATCTGCAGTCATATAAATATATGCTTGCCCATCAAAACAGGAAATGTTCATATGAACTAACAGTGTTTCAGGTTGTAAATAACAACAAACACTCGCAGAGGTGAACAAACTTTTCAGTGAAGTTTTTGCCAGCAGCCTTTTGTATGGGATCATGGTGCGTCAGGGTAATACACTGTTGTGCCATTTCAGAGTTGGTATATATAATTAGCAGGGAGTGTGAGGGTGCTAAAATTTAGGTTTAATTTTTATTTTCAATCACTTAGATTTGATCTAAAATGATCATTCTTTCATTGTTCACTCTTATGAATGTTCAATGTTTAATGAGACACTGATAGATGCACATATATAGATGGATGGATATATCAATATAGATATACATAAACACACATACATGCACACATAAAGGAAGATATAAATATACAGGCATACCTGTGTGTGCTACACTTAGGCAAAGACCATGCAATATTTAATGCAGTATGATTTTAAATAGCTAATATATTTAGGAAGCTTGGGTATACTTTCTTACAATGTGACTATACTTCACACAATTTTTATTTTTTCAGATTGTTTAACCTATATAGTCATCAATGCAATTTATTCTTGTGGTTTGTTCTGCAAATGTACTTCAGTTATGAGTATCTGGTATTGTTTCTGGAAGAATGGCATTGCCTGTTGTCACATTAGATGTGCATAGCTAGCTAACCATTATCAGTGCTCAGTAGATGTGCACAGCTAGCTAACCATTATCAGTGCTCAGTAGATGTATATAGCTAGCTAACCATTATCAGTGCTCAGTAGATGTGCACAGCTAGCTAACCATTATCAGTGCTCAGTAGATGTGCATAGCTAGCTAACCATTATCAGTGCTCAGTAGATGTGCATAGCTAGCTAACCATTATCAGTGCTCAGTAGATGTGCATAGCTAGCTAACCATTATCAGTGCTCAGTAGATGTGCATAGCTAGCTAACCATTATCAGTGCCCTCACACCTGCCCAACCCGTCCATTGCTTTTCCTTTATGCCACATTCCCTTGTCTGCCTCCTTCTTCAAATCACATTCTCGGGCAGGAGAGTAATTTTCCTGGCCCATTATCCAGTCTGTAAAGATATGTCTTTTCATCTTTAACTTAAAACCAATCCTCGTTATCTGTCGTCAGACCGTAGTTATAGTGATCCCCTCTCTAGTTTTACTTCCTTATCCCTGTCTTATTTTCAGATTTGGCAGATTCCGATCATCAGTGATTATTTTCCCTTTCTCTGATGTAAGCTGTATATGTTTAGTGCTATTAGTGTCTCATCGTGTTCTACTTCCCAGAATACCTTAATTGCCTGCCACTGAACTTCCTTCAACTAACCAAATGTCTATGCTGAAAGAATTCCTTCACTGTTGTGTGTATCACTTTAGGTGTGCCCTCTCTGGTGCCTGCTAGGTTGTAAGTATGGCACCCAGTTTTCTGACAGCCATGCACAATATACTCCACACCCATCTTAACATGTTTCACCTCTTACCTGCACTAGTTTAGTGAACAGATTGGTGCCAACTCACCATACTCAAAACCACAGATCCAGTTTCCATCTGTTGGTTTCCCAATGCAACCAGTTCAGGAAGTAACTATGTGTTAGGTTTATGTTTTCAATTTGCATAACTTTGGAGTTTCTGGCCCTGTATTCAAGCTGATGGTAATCTGCTCACTCATCATGTGATCAGTTCCTCCTGAAGTCATATCCCCCATGCAAGACAACTGCTCACAGCTTCAGTTCTTTGACAGCAGGTTTATGTTGTTTGCATAAAATGTCTGTACTATCATATGAGATGTCTGTAAATATCCCCAAACCAATGTAGACCAGTTCAGTTACTGAACTTCACAGAGTACATATTAATAACCTGTCTTGTAAATCAAATTGAATTCTAGTCCATTCTTTTCCGTCATTCAGAAAATTTTCCACTGACTCATTCTGGTTTCCTTGTGTCTAACAGCTTGTTATCCTGTCATGAAAAGCTGGGTCAAATGTCTAGGTGAAATCCAGTAAGGTTGTAACTACTGAATCCACCTGTCTGCTTCTACTGTATATTGAATCAGACGTGAGTGGAAGCACTCCCACCCCCCACAATAAATTTATGCTGGATTGCAAATTATATCCAGTTAGCCTTTAGAATCTTATGTGTCTTTCTCAGAATTGTTGCTCAGTGACCTGTAGATGCCTGGTTCTACCTTATGCTTTTCCAAGTGAAGCTGTACCACCTGTCTGTATTGTGCCTACCATAAGTGACCTCTCTACCAGGATGTCTTTGCAACTTCTGAGATGTAAGCTACCTCCTTCAGGGCTGCTGGAAGTAACTGAATAGGTCCCTGGGCTTTTAGTCCTGTAATTTCCCCCCTGCACCTCCTCCTCCTCGGAGGAAATACATGCCATTTGTTTATTTATTGATATAATATCACCTTATCTCTCTGAGTTTCAGAGTAAAAACTGTTTAATATTATAATTAATATTATATTGTTGTAAAAGAATACAAGATTGGAAAATTATAAGTTGCAGTAACAAAATACACTAATTATAAAAAGGTTCCCCTATATATCAATGAGTTAAAAGTCAGTGAAGGTTCAGTTTGAAGAAAACAACCAGTTGAACCTTCCACTTGACAACACTTTCTTTAAAGAGTAACCACCTGCACCCTATTGTGAAGAGACAGGTCCCCCCAGCCCCCTGAACTTCTATGTACTAACTCTACAACTGCATGAGGAAAAGGGAAAGAGCACAGAGTGCCGTCTTTACCAGGACACAGACAGCGATCACAACAGCAATGATTTTCTATGGAGAAGATCACAACAGCAATGATTTTCTATGGAGACTAGTGATAGGCAATTAAAAAAAATTCTGAATCTGAATTGATGGGTTGAATGACAGTCCATTTGGACCTCATCAACAAGTACACATCCAAAATACTACTGCGGTACCCAAAACAATAGCGTTTTGATGCTCAGTTATATAACATAGAGAACAGAGATTCTATGTCATGAGCAGAACAATGAAGAGGAGTGATTTTAAAATGCTGTTAATAAACAGGTGTTAACAAAGAATAAACAACATATAATGTTTAATTTATATGTGTGGGGACAATATGGAAACAGTTCATGACACTGAAGTTATTAGCCACTACAGAGCTGCATTGGAAATCAGCTAACAGTTTCTGATACTTTCACTCTGCCACACAAGCAAGAAAAAAAAATGCAACAGCTTTTAAAACTGTTGTTTGAATAGAGGTGTACTTTATTTCTGGATGCTATCTTTGTAGATGTTTGAGGCTTACTGTAACTTTTAAAGATGTTAGACACTTCACACTGCCCCCCCAACACACACACTCACACACAAAATAAATAAATAAAAATAAAGACATAGAGGATAATGATCAGGATTGCAATCACAAACAAATTATGTGATTACGACATGGATGCCAAGAAATACACCTTAAGAACAAAGCTTGAGAGGTGAATCTTGACATTCCTTTCAAGAATACTTGTCTACATAGGACTGGAAAGAATGAACATAATTCTTTGAAGTTCATGGAGTATCAGCTGCTTTGATGTGCTACTAGTTAGAGAAAAAAGTGTAGGAAGATGAATCATTTTACGGCTTAGAAAGACATAAAACACTTAGTGCTGCCACACAGACAGTGGCCAGAAGCTAACTAGATCTCTGACAGACTAACTGCTTTTAAAGTTCCAAAAGAACCATGACCAGATTGCAACAGGCTCCAAGAACACTTTTTATTACAAAAACAGGTCAGGTTAAGCACTTCCATCTGTCTTATCACCATAGACATCTTCAGAACCATAGAATTTAAAAGGCAAAAGCTGAAGCAATTAAAAAGGATTTACAGATACACACAGCATTGTGAAACACCAATCAGCAGCTCTAAAACAAAAAAAACACCAATAAAATTAAAGATGCAACCACACAAGAAGAATATGTTACATAATGTCCATTCCATTTTTAATATTCCATCTTCTTCTTCTTCTTCTTTCAGCTTTTCCCAGTTGGGAGTCACCACAGCAGAACTCCGGTTCACTAATGATTGGCAGTAGATTTTTACAGTGCTGAGGTGCCAGCTTGACACCCAGCCTTCAACGAAAGCATACCCATTTAATTATGTCTTTCGAATGCCACTCGACCATTTTCAATATTCCATAAAATACACATTATTACAAAAAGAACACATTAAAAAGTTGTAGAAAAAAATAAATTACAATGTAGACATATTTTAACTCACTAGTGATGGAGATTGCTTCATTTAAACGGGACAAGTTGGAAGCATCTAATGACAGCCATTTTAGAGCTGCTGATTGGTGTTTCATGAGAGTATGTGTGCCTGTAAATTCTTCTTAATTGCCTCAGTTTTTGCCTTTCAAATTCTATGGTTCTCAAGATGTCTGTGGCGATAAGCTAGATAAAAGGGCTTAACGTAACCTGTTTTTGTAATAAAAGTTTTTTTCTTGGAGCCTGGTGCTACCTGGTCATGGTTCTTTCAGAGTTTTAAGATTTTGTACAGCCCAGTGTGGTTTATCTGCTTGGTTGGTTCATTAGCTGCAAAAGCTGTTAAATGCTTTGGTATGCTTTTTCTGCCTGGAGTGGGGCAGTTAAATATGTTTTACACCTTTCAAAACTGTTTTACATTTTCATGGTTCTTATGCTGTAGCTGCTCTGCTCGTATCTTCCCAGTTTCTGAGTATAACCTGCATGCTCCCTGTATTTCAGAATATTGCAGATAAACTGTTTAATAGATTTTTAAAGTTGATAGTCAATCATGGGATGGCAAGGCCAGGCTCTAACCAAGTGAAATAAGTTAATTTGAGTATATAAAGAGAAACTGGCTAGCTTAAAATGGCCTGCCAGGGCATTTAGCCTAGTGTTTGCCTATGAACCTATGATTAAAGATGCACCCTGTACCTGATTTCCATTTGCATGGAATTGCAAGGTGCTACCTCTTTTAAACTCTTATTTATTTATTTACTTTTGCCAACACCACAAATTGTATCTGATATCTTGGTGACTTTCATGTGTAATCTGATCATAAGCCTGCTGTACATCTATAAACCACATGATATCTTTTACATCACCTCATGAGTTTCTATATAATAAAAAAAGTTTTATGAATCATAATATGTCCATAATACCTTTCATTGTAGCACAACCATAACTTTTTTCTTTAATCTTTTCCTATGAATACATTGTATGCCTTAGTTATAATATATTTCTAATGTGTTAAAATCACTATTCAGCAATGACATTAATATCCAGTTTTGTATTCTCACTTTCTCTTTTGCCGTCAGTAAAAGTTTCACAGTTCCTTCATGTAACTCCCAAAACTCTATGGTCCTGGTCCATCAAACCTACAGAACACTAAAACCAAACATTTCCGGGTTGCTGTTGTTCCATAGAAATGTAATAGTAAAAGCTAGTACAATCTTTACCTGCTACACTTTTTATAAGTATTACTTTTAAAACATGAATCAGCCCTTTCACAGTCAAATCTTGCTTGGTCAGATTTGGAATCTGGGAAATAAGGATCTTGCCTTTACAAACTTGGTGGACTATATTTACTGTATCTGCTTTTTTTATACATTTAGTTGTAAACTGTTTCACTATTTGCAATTTTTCATTTAAACCATATAATTGACTTCTTCCTATCCCTAGTAAAAGTTTCCATTCACATTTATATTAAAAAAATTCGTAAAGAAAGGAAAAATTCCTCTGTTTGCTTCAATCATCAACCATCTGCCTTTCAAATCATACACTTTTAATTTTAAATGAAATAACTGCCATACATGTGACTAGTGTTATAAAAGTTTTATCTTTACTTCCTTCTTTTCCTCTTTAACAATCTGTTCATGTATTGTATTCTTTGCTGCCTTATCACTCTGCACTTCCACTTATATTGTCTGAGATTCTGTTTATTAAAGGCATATTACTGCTGCAGTCAGAAGAATAAATAGTCCTAAATCCAAATGACATTTTTATAGTCTGTTGAAATATAATTTAATATCATAATGTTATGCAATGATGTGATTAATCTTAAGGATACCCCTTCCTGTTTCCAATTGTTTCTGCTCAAACTCCAAAACTAAATTTGTGAGAAGACAAAAACACTTTCTTTGCAAGTTTCTCTCTCTCTCTCTCTATTGGTCTATCTATCTATCTATCTATCTATCTATCTATCTATCTATCTATCTATCTATCTATCTATCTATCTATCTATCTACCTATCTATCTATCTATCAAGCTATCTAGCTCTAAATATGTTTAAGGAACTTTTCTCCCCAGACTTCAGCTGAACGCCTTACTGGAAAAGTTCATTCAGACTCTGCAACAGCTTGCTGTGAGGGAAAGGTTAGTTTGTTTTTGCTTTTTTATACTTTGTATTGCTTTGTTGCCTTCTTCTATTTTGGATATTGTAATTTATTTTCTTTAAATTGTGCTTTATCTCTATTCTACTTTTAATTGCATATTTAAACTAGAAAAGTGACCACAGTTGTGTCATTTGTGAGTCACACAGAAATTAGAACATATCAATTAAGGTTAATTACCTGTGAAGTGAGGGTGGAGCTAGAAATCAAACTTTCTATTTAAGGGATAAAATAAAACATTTCAAGGCTTTACTACAAAAGTACACTCAGGCTCTGCCACAGCTTGCTGTGAGGAAAAGGTTAGTTTGTTTATGCTCTTTTTTATTTTGTATTGCTTCATTGCCTTCTTCAATTTTGTATATTGTGATTTATTTTCTTTACACTGTGTTTTGCTTTTATTCTGGCTTTAATTGCATGTTTAAGCTAGAAAAGAAACCACAGCTACTTCTCTTGTGAGTCACACAATTAAGTTTTCCCTCACCCTGATGCTGTTGTGTTTTTAAACTCAACTGTCTTTCTAGTTGTCTGCCCCTTATCTTAATGTGATAACATATTTCCTTCACTCTCCTCTTTCATTGGCTATTGTGAAGAAGCACAAGCTTATCATTTTGTGAAATCACTCTCCTTCAGCTATATAAATTTATTGGCCATCCCGCTGTACTTCATAGGGCCAGAATAAAAAAGCGGCCAACCCTTTCAATCTATCTTGTTCTTTTAAAATTAGTGGCTCTCCACTTAGCTAGCTAAAGCTTAAGTTACCCCTCTTTCACATCTAAGTTCTTAGTGCACACTGCAACATTTAGGTTATTAACCTATTTTTCCATCTTACCTTTAAAATTTGCAACATCTGCTCTAACACCACCAATTACTGTATAGACTCCATTCTGGCTGTCAATAGTCATCTTGGGATTAGTGCTTCTGTTTTGCTCCTGGTGAGAGAATGAGCATTGAGACATTATTTCCTGGACAATGCTGATCACCAGAAATCCTAATAACAGCTTCATAGATGCCAGCTTGGAATTTGTGCTTATATTTTGCTGCTGGTGAGAGAAGCAACAGAGTGTATTGATTCCTGGCTGTGTCTGACTGGGCAGTGATTGTCTATGTTTGACCTTCTTGATTGGTCTGCTTAGTATTCAAGATATCTATCTGGAAAAGACTACAACAAGCCTATGGACCCTTGCATCATCTGGGACAAGACTGTTGATCACAAAGCCTGTAGCCTGCTTCTCATCTTGGGATTGGTCCTACTGTTTTGCTTCTGTTGAGAAGCTGTGGAAAGACCAACACTAGTAGTAGCCAGGCAGTAGCCATTCAGGTGAACCCCCTCTTTTCATTATTTTTGACAAAATAGTTCTTTCTTTTCAGTAAGTACTGCTTGATTTGCTGCTGTCTAACCTAACTTTAAGATATCTACCTAAATATTTCATCCATAAATCGTCGGGGTCTAATTATTAATTTCTCTTCAAGTGTTTGGCAGTGTTATATATAGATGCAGACACCTTGAATTGACATTTTTCCTGAAAGAGTACCCTAAAAATTTCACCAATACCTAGTTGCACACAGGACAGCTAGTTTGCAGTGATGAGCACTACCCTCAGAGTTGCAGACCAGATACCCCTGACATTTCTTTATATTTTCACCCCAGCTGTCTAATCAATAAAAAAGGTTCTGTTGCCATGGATATGAACTTTCCCACTACCTCAGTTACCAGCTTGGTGGACATGGGCATCATGAGGCAATGCAGAAATTGCCTCATATTTACTGACAACCAATTAATTCTCAAACATACTGATATGGCATGTGAGAGATTTATTTACACAATGTCATCGGAGGCAAAGTTCTTACATAAAAGCACTGCTAATACCAATAAGGTTGTCAGTAGTATACACACTGCACCCATCACACACAACTCAAACCAGATACATATTCAGATGTATGCTGAGACATTTAAATGTAATCTCCCTAAACCCCAAAGACCTCCTAGACAAGTACACATGACAAATACCTTCAGCAGCCCCAAATGCACTGTTTCAAACCATCACCCACATCAACACATACAGCCACATCTCATAGAGCTGGTACTTCTAAGCTCATAAGGCAAGCCACCACACAGTACATCATTCTGGTCATTGGAAACCCCTTTGTGAGACAGACTGATGTGCCTTTCACTGGGCTGAGTAAGGAGAAAGTCACGGTCAGTTGCTTATTGGGGTCAGGATTTCCCACATTATGCACACAGTCAGGTCATTGGACACAAGTACCAGTATGACTCAGCCATAGTCCATGTGGGTGTAAATGACCTCAGATGTAGCACCCTAGACTATATGAAGAGAGACATTACGGAGTTTTCAGAATATGTGTCCCAGGCTGGTATGAGACTAGCATTGACCAGCATTCTACATTCTTCAAAGATTATGCCACAATACGAACAGAAGATCACAGACTTTAATAATTGGCTTAGTTTCTGGTATCATTCTAAGGGGGTTGCAATATTTGTCAACATGGAAGCAGATGGTAAATAGTCCACAATGCTTTGCCAGGGATAGTCTGAATATTGGCTAAAACATTGTCCTCCCCCATAGTGCCTTTTTTAGGCAATGCCAAACTGAAAGTAATTCTGACATCGCAAATAAAAACCAGGAAAATCTAAAGGTCTTACTGCTCAAAGCTAGGATTTTAAACAAAAAACTTCACTCCCTACAAGTTCTCCTCACCCTAGAGAACTCCAATGTCTGTGCAGTCACTGAGACATGGTTTAAAGCCACAGAGAGCACACTAGCAGCACAAGGCTATAATGCCTTCCACACATTTAGACTGGCTACTACACAAACAGGGACAAAAGCTGGAGGTATCTCAGTTTACACCAAAAATACATTTACTACAAGGCTGGTCAACAGGACAATGCACTTGAGATTCTCCATGTTCAAATCACCATAGGCAAAATCCCATACCACTTCATTGCAAGCTATAGGTCCCCCTGTATGACCCAGGAAACCCATAACATGTACTTAAACTTATTGGAAATGCTAACCATCCAACCAAATACCATATTCATGGGTGACTTTAATTACCCCACTATTAACTGGAAATCATGTATGCCACCAAGTGTACAGGCACAGAGATTCCTGAATTTCTAAACACAAACTGCCTGGACCACGTTGCCAATACAACATCCAGGGGTACAAACATACTGGATCTAGTCCTCACTAATATGGAAGAGTGCAGCACATCACCTAGTTTAATGCCTTATCTGGTAATGTCAGACCACAAAATGGTCTCCTCTGAAGTAAAAATAAAAACTGGAACCCCGACTAACCCTGGAATATTCAGGGACTACTTTAAGGCTAACTTCCTTCTATTCAGTGATAACATAGCAAAATGTCAAGCCCCATAAACCATGATAACACTGCAGCCTACATGGAACTGTTCACAGGAACATTATGTAAGCTTGTTAACAGCTGCACAGAGGCAGCTGTACCCACCATTAAGAAGTACAGAATTAACTCAAAAAACAAGCAAACCACTCTGGTAGAATCACAACATCAACAGGCTGTATAACAGAAGGAAGAAAATCATGGAAAAAATTAGGATGTGCAGCACCCAGCAAGACAAAAACTCTTTCATCAAACTAAACAAATAACTCATAGGACAAATAAAGTCTAACAAAGCCACATTTGAGGTAAATTTGGCCTACCAGTGCAAAGACAACCACAAGGCATTCTTTAGCTGTGTCCACAACCTCAATGGCAATACACAATTTGTGCATAGAGCTCATTGTTAATGGAACCAGCTATACTGAGCCAGAAGATATAGGAAAACTACTGGCTGAAACATTCAGCTCCAACTTTACTCATCTCTCTTCCTCAACCTTCCCTCAGGAAATACCATCAAATATAACTCCCATCTGCTATCATTGGGGAACAGGTCCTTAAGGCTCTCTATAAGGCCAAGAACACTGCATCAATGGGTCCAGACAATATCACAGGATGCGTTCTAAATAGCATGAAACATGACCTATCAGGACCTCTGGAATTGCTATTTAACTGTAGCCTCCAAACAGGTTTCTTGCCTTACAACTTGAGAACAGCAACTGTCATCTCTCTGCACAAAGGAAGGCCATCTACAGATCCATAAGTCTTACATGTCTCATAAGCAAGACCAGGGAAAGAATTAACATGGAAATGATCAATAATGACATAGGAAACCTCTGGACACTGGTCCCAACCCAGTTTGTCTTCTTCAAGGGTGGGTCATGCTTAATCAGCCTGGTAGACGTCAATGTGAAGGTCACCAAAGCAATGAATGAGGACAAAATGGTTTGCACTGTCTAACTTGACCTGACCAAGATATTTAACACAGTACCCCAGTCAGGCATTGTTGAGAAACTCAAGAGGTAAGGTATAAACCCATATGTCACGCAGTGGGTAGCCAGCTGGCTCACAGACAGGACACCAGAAGTTAGAACTGAGGAGTCCACCTCTACAAAGACGCAAGTCACAAGCAGAGTTTCTCAAGGATAGGTCCTGAGACCACTCCATTTTGGCATTTACTTCTGTCAAGTCAAGGCCAATGTCAGTGGCCTCTGGCTGACTAAATTTGCAGATGATTGCAAATTAGGAGCTGTCATTGAATCTCACACTGACACAAACATTCTCCAGGAGGGGCTGATACAGACAAGCAACTGGTGTCAGAGCCATTGACTAAAAGTAAATGCCAAGAAATGGATGATAGTATCCTTTGGGGAGTCATCCACTACTGGTAACAATCATATTGACAACACACCCCTATGAGTTGACCTAATAGTCATGGACTTGGGGACACACATAGACAGCAATCTAGCCTTTGTCCATTATGTGTCTATAATAGTGAGGAAATCATTCTATGCTGTGCAACTTATAAACAAAGGTATGGCATCTAGGTCTAAAGAAGTCATTGTTCCACTGTACTCGGCATTCATCAGACCTGTCAATGAGTACAATGCTCCTTTTGGTATGTACCTAACCAGGCATAGTCAACCACTGGAACATCCACAGAGATTCCTCACTAACTGAATACAGGGCATAAGTAACATGTCCTGTGCAGACTGCCTCAAGGCCTTATCCCTGTATTCTGTCTCCTACAAACTGTTGAGGGGAGATCTATGCCTGGCATACAAGGAATTGTCAGACCAGTGATATAAAGAGAACCTGCTGGCTGCTGGAGAGACAGGTAGAGAGACAGGTATGTATCCCAGAGACTACCCATTCTCTGGAACAGGCTCATTATCCATGTGAAGCAGAGTTCCTACCTAACCCAATTCAATTGTAATTTGGACAATTGGATGGGAATGGGAAATTCATCCTTGGTTTAGCACATACATCTCTAATAGACACAGGCAGCTTGTAAATGGTTCACCCTTCAGTCCTCTGCTTACACTTATCAAGGGTAACAAAACTTGTCAGAGATGTGGGATGCATGGCTAGGCTTAAAAAGGCCCTTGTGGTCATTAGTGTAGTAAGCACCTATGAACCTATGAGAAGGGGTCTTACATGACCCAGATGGACTTTCTCAGTAATCACATGCAAATAAATACATACTACATAAATAAGTAAATAAATAAATAGCTATTCCACGCAACTATACTTTTCCCTTCTACTTGTACTATACTGTCACATAGAAACTCTAGCCTTATTTTTAATGGATTCCTAAATTATGTCATCTATGCAGCGCTGAGTGTTTTCAAATTATATGTTATAACACGTTCCCTATTCTAATAGCCACCATCATCTACTTTCATTATCTTTCATTGAACACCTGTCTCTATTAAATTTACCTCCAAAAACTAAGCAATGTTTCAAAAGTAAGACTGATTTCATCTTTTCTCATAATTCAACCTCTTTTGGGTCGAGATCATTGGTACATAATGACTAATTAACCTCTACTGCATTCCACTCATGAAAATGTATTTACTTACTAATACAACATGATTTGTAATATCCATTCTTTTCCCATTAGCATGAAGATTATTAAGAAAAATCACCACAATTCTACATTCCTGTTTTCAAATATACTTATACCCTTAATTCTGCCAAAAAGGTAATCATTTTCATTGCAGTTTTTTAAATCTTGTATTCTGTTAAGACACAATCATTTTATAACTCCCAGGTGCATTTTAAAATTCTTTAAGACATTCACATTCATGTTAATAGCTTCATATTTTGGAATCAATGCCTTCCTATTTGATTCGACTTTTGCTTTTCCATTTGAAATCTGTAGATGTAGTAGTTTTCTTATCAGACTTTTCAAAATCTTTGAACTAACTTCACTGTCATCTAGAAGAAATTTAAATCTGCTAGCCATTTCAAAATTATTAATTTTCATTTCTTTCTCTTCAGAATGTCTGGAATTTCATTTCATTACTATAAGCTTTTAGCCTTCATTGTATACATGTACTATATCCTTCATTTCCTCTGCACCTATCCCAGTTTGATTATTTTTGGAGATGTCAATCCAGAATGTCCCAGTCTGTCACACCTTATACATATCTGTACAATTATTACCTTATTCCAGTGCACTACACCCCAACATGCCATATATCACTAAATATGAAATGCTTTTTGGGACTATGCTGCATTGTTAGTAAACATTTCTATTAATCACATGCATTTGATTATTAAAATGCTGCACATTCCTTTTTGTATAATATTCAGTATCCTCTCCCCCAACACCGAAAATGTAAAACGTTTTTAATTTGCCTTCATTAAATCCATTTTGATGGCAAATTTCTTTCTTAGTTTTTAAATTATAGCCAGAGTCTCACAAATATATTTATTTCTTGTCTAGGTCTGCGGCCTGCACCTCTTATTTAAAGGGAAATTTTATATAAGACTAAATTATTCCACGGTGCTCTGCTCTTATTTGTTCAATCTCTTTACATATTTGAAATGAAATGGTTCAAATTTCAAAACAAATGTTTATTGTTTTGTATTAAAATCAGCTAGAACTTATGCCTGTAACATATCAGTTTTCCAAAGGTTTAATATCTATGTTCAAAAACTCATAACTGCTCATGGAGTCACTCATAACTTGTAATAAATTAAATCACAATAGAAAATGCCATCGCTTCAAAGCATCTCTGGTCCATTTCTTCAGTGGCCTCCAACTGAGCAAAAGTCTTTGCCCAGCTTTGATATTAGCATTCATCACATAATTTCAGCATTTTGCCAAGAAAACCTGACCTAAAGTTTATAAGCAAATAGCAGGTCATTATTATGAGTTTAGTTATTAACTAGAGATCAGAATCAAACCTTAAAAATTAAGCTGTCACCCCCCCCCCCTTGCATGAAGCCAGCCCAGTGTTAGCAGTATCATTCCAACCAATGTGTAACAATGGATTTCTACAAATTGTTAATCTTTATCTATTGTGGAATGTGTATGTGGCTCTGTCTTATCAGCTTCTGCCATTTCAGCACAGCTCACAGTATTATTCCAAGTCTACCCACTCTGATAGCCTTGCAAGTTCACTGACCTCATCTAGAGACAACAGTGCATCAGTAAACAGTCATAACTGAAGTGTTTCATTGGTGGCTTTAAAGTAACAGAACTGCTCTTGTTTTCTGTGTGTGGTTCCTCACAGCCACCATTGTGTAAGATGCTACTACAGCTCCCCCTAGAAACAAATATGGGAATTTCAAGTGATCTGACCAAAGCAGGACTAATCAGTGTGAAAACTGCCTTCCATATCCACTGAAAATAAACAGTGCCTTACTGGTTTTAACCCAGCCAACAGATGTAAGTAAATAAATAAATGAATGAATGAATGAATGAATGAATGAATGAATGAATGAATGAATGAATAAATAAACCATCCAGATCCTTTTGCATAATAGCAGTCCAAACATCAAATACCAGCTTGCCCACAACTACACCTTAGTAAGTTACCCTGGAAGGTTAAGGATAGTGAAGAGGGATTCAGAGTTGTCAAACTGGGGAAACTGATTGGCAAAAGAGACATTCCCCAAATAAATGGATGCTATCATAGGCAGCTAAAGAAAAATAAAATCTGTTATTTTTCCCAAATTTATTGAAGCATAAAGACTGTTTAGCCAACTAAATCTGCCTGATTTACATAGCTAGTCTTATACCAGTTTTCCTACTTAATCTTTACATCTGTACTGTCTTCTCCACCTATGTTAAAGTATAAGCACAGTCACAAAATGAAGAAAAAAGTATGTTTTCATTATGTCTTTGGGACAGATTCATTAACAGCTACACAAAGTGTAGTTACTGTGTTGGTAGAGCGGTGTGCTGCCAACATGTTAGCAAGATATTTGGTATTTATGAAACAGCTCCAAACACAGATAAACAGCAGAAAATGCTAATGACAACATAAAGAACTGAACTACGTGATAATTAATCAATCCAATATGGTGGAGATATTCAGGAAGCTATACAGCAATCTTGTGCACTCAGTGTAGGCTTTTGCTTTGTATACCAAAACTCTTTGGAATACAGCACGATTACACTTAGGTAAAAGAAAACACGTTAGGGGTTGCTGCTGCTATTATTATGCAATATGTGCAACAGGCTTTAAATCAAGGTGCTGCAGCTGCCAGACCTTGGGTAAGAAGAAGAAGGGTGTTTAGACCTTTTATGGCCTATCATGGACTGCGTGACAGAAATTGTTAAGAGATACATGGTGGATAGGGAAGCACTGGAGGAAATATGCAACATCTGCAGCCTCCATCTAAGGCTCCAGAAAAATCCTGGAGACCCCATCCCAGTGGAAACAAAGGTGCATTTAGCATTATGCATACTACCTACTGGTACTTTCCAGCATACCTCGCAACCTCTTATTGAAGAAATCTGCACAAAGCCTGACAAAATAGTGGGACAAAGCCCCAAAAATAGCGACACATTTTAAATATTGTTCTTTCAAACTTAGAAAGTTGCTAGAGTAACAGGGTTTGTATTAACATTTTCTGAAGGATTTGAACTCTAAAACTCAAATTTATGTTATTATTTAATGACTTTAATCGTCAGATCATCCCAGTAATTTGTCAGAAAGCCACAACTTTTATGAGAAATAGACCAAAAATATGAGGCAAAAATCTGGACATTCTGCAAAAAATCTGGACAGTTGAGAGGTATGCTTTCCAGAGACCCACAGGGATATATTAGAAGTGTCACAGTCTTCAGCCTCAATAATAATACATCAGTTTTTAAATGCAATGCTACTACTTGCAAGGGATCACATCTGTCTCTCACAGGAGAGAGCAAGAACCAAGCAGGAATTCTATGCAGTAGCACATTTTTCTGGAGTTTTGGGGGCCATAGACTGCACACGTGTATAACTAAAAGCCCTATCTGGGGAACAGGGAAGGAGGTACATCAGCAGAAAAGGTTTCCACTCTATAACTTGTCAGGTTGTCTGTAATACCAAGTGGATCATCTACAATGGCTGTGAGGGTAACTGAGGCGGTTTCCTTGAATCACACACATGGCACACTTGTGAGCTATACACCAGATTTGCTAGGAGTGACATTCCTCAAGGTTATCCAGTGGGGGATGCAGGTTATGAACTGGAGCCCTGGCTCATGACATCTATGAGGAACCTACACAAACCAACTGAGCAAAGATACAAGGTCTATGCTCAAACTATAAATATTAAAGAACGTGCTTGAATTGCTTAAATCAAGGTTCTGGTGTCGAGACACATCAGGAGTTGACTGCAGTATGACCCAGGCAGCTCTGCAGAAATATTTAACAGTTTGTGCCATGTTGCAAAATATATTTCTCAAGAAGCTGCTTCAATGAGGACAGCAATGGGCAGAACCACAGTTTCAAGAACCACAGGCAGGGCAGGCAGCAGCAGCAGATGCATATGAGGAGTCTGAGGGAGAACCATCAGCTGCAGATAGTGCTGGCAGATGGAAGTGTGCACAGCATGCTCTGGCTCTGACTAATAGGCAGGGATAGCACACAAAACCAGTACCTAGGTCAAGCCTAAAATCCAGCCACACATACAGATAGGAAAATTGATGCCTGACTGACTCCACAACCTTTACTTAACCATGTAATTGCTGTATTCTGATAGAATCAAACAGGGGTAACCTCCAAGAACACAATTTGTACCTGTAGTAATGACAAGATAGGTGTGGAAACTGTAAAAAAAATAAAAGTTATATTACTGATTACTGTCATATTACGAAATATGTATATGCCCCTAAACAGAGCATTTGTGTCAGGTATACAGTTATATCAATAATATCTCCTATTTTACATTTTTGCAATTTACAGTTATGTATTAGAACCAATAGTGTGTATCAAGCATTTTAGTTGATACTGTCTATAAAACATGGAACCTGTCAACAATACCCTAATCTGTACAACTATACTAAGAAGCATGACTGAAGTACCTAATGCTTCCACTACTTTATTGTCAATACTAAATGAAATACAATGAGGTTCAACAATTATAGAAGCAATCATTACAAATAAGTAGGAACAATAAATCAAAAACTTTTCTTCTGCAACACATATTGATAAAAGCATGCCTGAGAATAAGTAAGCATTAACTATTCACTGTGTGCATCAGACATATATGCAACCCTAAGTCACAAAGACAAGTGCAAAGAATATGCCATCATCATCATCATTTGGACAGGTCGGAGTGCGGGGTTTGGAGGACAAAGCTGACACCAAAGAAGTGAGTGTGTACAAGTAAGAAACACATGTATCTATCAGCATATACAGTGTTCAGGACCAGTAACAACAGATGTACAGCACTCAACAGTACTGTTTAGATAGCTAGAATGTGTGTGAGGTGCTATGGGCAAGTGATTTTTTTTTTCAATGTGTTTGCGTGTCTCCATGAACTCAGTCAACCACTGTGCTAACACCATGTTCTGGCATCTTGATCAGCATCATCACCCTGACCACAAAAAATACTTCTGCTAGGAGTAGCACTGCTATCTCCTTGGCCCTAGATAGAAGTCTGGGTACTACCGGAACATGAGTGATGTCTTCTGGATGAGCTCTCCTCCCAACTACATCCATGACCATGACCCTGTGGACTACCACATCTGAGCGTGGACACCACAATCAATGGCAGAGCAGTGAATGTGTGTAACAATGGGAGCGAGATCTTGCATGGCCATGTCTGCTAACACCAGAAAATATAGCAGCTCTCCAGCAACATAGATGCCCACCCTCCTCCAACAGATGTTCCATCACAGACACTGAACAACACTTGTGCGCAGTTTAGGGAGTCATGCCTGTCAGAATCCATGAAATTTAGTAGTCACACTATCTCTTTCAAGACCCTGGTGAATCATGTCAGTACCACCACTGCAGTTCTACATAAATGTCTGGTGCATCTAATGACACATCAGGGGAGGGGTGGACAGCAGGCATCCTCTGAACACCTCTACCAATTTTACTGTGTGGCACCATGCCCTCATGATGGCTATGGGGATAAGCTACCAGCTCTGCAACTGGAGTAACCACACTACTCTGAACAACTGTGTCACCCTCAACCTATCCAAATTAAGAGTCTCCATCATGGGTATGTGTAGGCATGTTGACTGTATCCAAAATATTGGCAGAGAATGTGGAAGCTACAACCTCAGTGTCAGACTGACCTTCTGCACCCCAGATGGTGCTTGTTCATTGCAACCATCATCATCATCACAGGCTACTGATACTCTGACAGCAGGTGATACACAGTACCACTCTCAGGATCCCCTATGATAACCAGCAATAAACACAACAGTCAAAGACATAGAGAATAAAATGAATCACATATTTTCCTTATACAAAAGGTATGTTACACTCTGATAAAGCAACACAAATGTTAACCTTGTATAGAATTGAATCTAACTTATATGCAGGAATAACAATAACCAAATGTGTGCTTACCATGTGCATGTGGGCTGGAGCCTGCAATCCAGATGTTCCTGTATGTGAGGGAGGGAAAGGAAAGAGAGCTAAGTATCACAATGCAAATGAAATAAGAAACAGAGAGCAATTCCCTTCACATATGCAGATTAAACAAGTTATCATACAAAAATGTTGTGAGCAGTTGGATTCCCTCCTAAGCACTCTCCTCTGTTTTACAATTTGACTGTGTCATCTGACTCACATTTATCACTATCTCCCTCCCTCTCTCTCTCACTTGCTCAATCTCTCTCTCTCTCTGTATATAATATATATGTGTATATATATATATATATATATATATATATATATATATATATATATATATATAAATAAAAATGTAAATGTCCGTTTGTTCAAAATCTTAAATCTCCGAAAGTTCTTCACCGATTGCTTTGAAATTTTCACAAAATGTTGCATTCAAATACGCTCATGTTTTTATATACCTACTATTATATAGATGTCACACGTTGCATTCGAATATGCGCGTGTTTTTATATACCTACTATTATATAGATGTAAATGCTTGCCTGAAATACTCTACTTTGTGGCGACATATAAAGACGTTAAAATTAACTACAGATATGCATGCCCAGCTGCAAAATGATCAATCAAGCTGAGATATTCTCACATCAATTGCTGGAAATTGGGAACGGAAAGGTGCCGGTTGATCTGACCTCAGGACAAATTTCATTGCCTCATAACTTCTGCAATTTAGTGACGTCTAAAGAAGAATTGGTTGAAAAAGTATTTCCCAATATTCAAACCAATTATAAGAATCATGATTGGCTGACTGAACGAGCTCTTCTTGTGACCAAGAACAAAGACATCTACGAACTTAACAATATTATTCAGTCTAACATTCAAAGCGAGGCAGTCACATACAAGTCCGTCGACACTGTTGTGGAAGCAGATGAAGCGGTTAATTATCCAGTAGAATTTTTTAATTCACTCGATCTGCCAGGGATGCCACCGCACGTACTGCAATTGAAAATTGGCGTGCCAATTATCATGTTGCGAAATATCAACCAGCCAAAGCTTTGCAATGGCATGCGGCTTGCAGTAAAAAAATTAATGAGCAACGTCATAGAAGCAACAATCTTGACAGGACCTTTCAAAGGTGAAGATGTCCTCATTCCTCGCATTCCTATGATTCCAACGGATATGCCATTTCAATTTAAGAGATTGCAATTCCCAATTTGATTGGTGTTTGCAATCACCATCAACAAAGCTCACGGCCAATCTTTAGAATTGTGCAGTTTAGATCTACACACGGATTGCTTCTCACATGGACAATTATATGTTGCATGTTCTAGAGTCAGCAAACCAGACAATCTCTATATCTGCACAGACAATGGAACAACAACAAATATTGTATACCCACAAGCATTGTGAAATTAAACATATTAGAAATGTGCACTTTCTCTTTTCTTTCTTTTCCATTTAACCAGACTGAGCCACAGCAACGCGTGGGGTACAGCTAGTATATATATATATATATAGTATATATATATATATATATATATATATATATATATATATATATATATACATACACACACACACACACACACACACATACACACATATATATATATATATATATATATATATATATATATATATATATATATATATATATATATATATACACACACACACACACACACACATATATATATATATATATATATATATATATATATATATATCAGACATCTAAGAGGAAGGTCTGCTTGTGACACTCTGGGTCTGTCATCCACATCAGCCCCAACGTCAAGGATTCTGTGTGAACCCTCTGCCAAGCTATGTGGATCTGTGACAGTGAACAGGAACTCCTCTGTTTCAGTTAGTGGTGGTTCAGTTACCGGACCACATCTAAGAGGAAGATCTGCTTGTGACACTCTGGGTCTGTCATCCACATCAGCACCAACGTCAAGGATTCTGTGTGAACCCTCTGCCAAGCTATTTGAATCTGTGACAGTGAACAGGAACTCCTCTGTTTCAGTTAGTGGTGTTTCAGTTACTGGACCACCTCCCATAGCCACCTGTTCCTGTGCAATTGCAGGCACCCTACAGCAGGGAGAGGTTATCATGTCACTTGCCTGGTGTTGTATCTGGGAGTAATTTCTCCCATGAGTTCTGTCAGCACTGATGTCATTGACTACCTGCTACCATATCCTGTCTCGGGCAGATTAGTCATCTCTACCTTGCTCCATAGTGATGTAAAGCCTGGATAATGACCTCATTTTCTGCATCAGTATATGGTGGTTTCCAGGGTACAGATTTCATCTTAGGTACCATATCACTGTATGAGATGAAACAGGAACAGGCATTTAATTAAGTAAATAATACACAGACAGGATATCTGTGGACTCAGTTATGTGTGAAAGCATGCATCTGTCATGCACACTTCAATTTAAAAGTTCATTGTTCCTGTGACTAACCACAAGTTAGGACAGTTCCACAAAAACTTTCTAAATCAAATATCAATAACAATCTATAACATAACGTCACCACCAAAACTGAAATACCAATTCACCACAGAAAAGAAAACGCCAGTGATTACCTTTTCATAATTCAATAAAAAGCAGCAGTCCAATAAAATCACAGTCTCTGTTCCAAAGCACGTGCTTTATAATTACTGGTACATATGATAAAATGTCCTTTCAAAGTTTGCAAAGTAGACACTGCATCACATAAAGAAATTTTGCTGTACAAACACCAAGCAACACACTAAAATAAGATAACATAAGTTTGTACAACAAAATTTTGTGTGATGCAGTGTCTGCTTTGTAAACTCCCCCAGTGTGATACAAGGGCATTAACTACATGGTTACCTTTATATAGCACAGAGTCAGCCCTGTGAGCACCATGAGTACACAAAAGAGGTGTTTAATCATTAGCATTCCTGAATACCACAATCTGCACAAGTATAGGGTATGCAACCATGGTGTAAGGAGCTACATGATAACATGCACATGCCCTAGCACTGCAAGGATGAGCATTGAGAAGTATTACCTGCTAATAGCTCTTTTATGTACACTTACTGAGGGTGTGTCAGTGAGGAAAGTCTTAACATAAAGTGTGGAAGTATATTGACTGATTTCGGACAGTAACATTCCTAACATTCAAATGTTGGGTTTAAAGACCACAGTTATTGCCCCTTAGTAAAAAATGTTGTTCATATTCAAGGAATTACTTTAAGCATTGTCACAGATAAATATGTAATAAAACAGAGATAGAATAGCTATAAAGAAAGCATAGATAAGGGGATGAGACACCATAAAGAAAGAAAGGAATTTGCCTGCAGTACTTGCAGTCTTTGTTAAGTATTATGTGAGTACATGGATTTCCTAACTGTTGGCAATATCACAACCATCCAGGCATTTACTATCAAATGAGAAAGGACAACTTTCATAACTTGTTCTTTTTCACTTTTAATGTGACTTTACACAATATTACATTATCAGTAGATCCAAACACTTTTTCTCCTTACAAATATATGTCTTTGTCTGCGGCAAATAGGAAAGACTCTTCAATGATTGTTCTTACTCCACTTGTTTGAGAGTTCAAATGCATTTGGGTTCCTGTTGAATGGTAACAAACTTGATTAAACATCAGAAATGCACATTTTAAAGTACTTGATTCAATTTTTTTTCTTCTTTTCCTTTATCGTTTGCATGTTGTTTGGCATTTCACTCATTTGACTGGAAGCAGTCAGTAGCAGTGAATGGCAATTTTATTTTGACTGCAGTCAATAGCACCAATAAGACTGGCATTGTTGCCCTTTCCTCAGCAGTCTAGAATGTACTGAATGAAGAAATTCAAGTGGTCACATTCCTATCTTTGTAGCATATTGTGTAAATGTACTGAGCATAGATCAACAGTACATGTGATGCAAGGTTCAAAACCTGTTCAAATCTTATTTTATGGAGAGAGGATATACTAATCTTAACACTTATTTTGGCGTATGAATATGTTGATGTGGGAAACTCAAGTACGATCAGTATTGACTAAAAATGACAGGCAGATAAGTCATATGAAATTATGTCAATATTAATTGTGTGTACTGTGTGAACAATTAAATAATTTCTTCTGTTCCATGTGCCCTTGTCCATTTCCATGGCATTAGCTAAGTCCTGATGTTGCGAGGCACATGATAGTACTGATGTAGCAAAGAGATGTGCAAAGGCTGAATGTACCAGTTTAACGCAGTAGTAGCACTGCTCATTGCTAGTTACATACTGTGATTCATTTCATGCTTCTTCAAGTTGTTATTCCAAAACATTGTGTGAATGATTCTGTTAAATACTGCCTTCTGCATTTGCATGTCACTTGGCACGATGACATGAACTGTTGCGGCTTATGGAAAAAAATGAAAAATTTAGTTTAGGCTGCTTTATGTAGTGTAAACCAGCCTGGTGGTATTGCACAGCCATCAGCAGTCTGGATAGCACTCAATAAATGAAATACATCTGTCAGGAAACTTTCTGTATAGCACAAGGTGTAAGCGCAGTGAGCTTAAAGAAAAGGATAACTGATGCCTGGTTCGAATCCACTAAAATAATCATTTTACAGAGAGTGGTCTGAATACACATTTAATTGCATTTTGTGATGCCATTGTGTTGTTTAAAAATCAAATATAGTCAGTATTGCTAATACCATGTGAGCTGTGTGTCCACTTTCACATTAGTTGTCATTAACTACAGGTCTGATAATGTGTTCCACAAAGTAAATGTCTGATGTTACAATGAAATGTGAGAATGATGAATGTGTCACTCGAATGCACTTCTTGCTCTGATCATTGCTACATATACCCATAGATTACAGTTAAACTACTGGCAGCTTTTTTCTCTGACATATATTTTCTTCTAATGTCTTTTCCATTTGCTATCCACACAACAGCATGTAAAAAATGGTTCACTGCCTAAGGAAAAAGTGCAAAATTTAATTTAGGCTGTCTTATGTAGAACAAATATGCCTGGCATCATTGCACAGCTCTCAGCACCATGGGTAGTACTTACTGCAGAGAATACACGTCCAGTTCTATGACACAAGGTATAAATGAAGTGAAGTTAGTGAAATAAGTCACAGGAGGCAAAGGCATTATTCAAATCCTGTGGCAAGAAAACATTGCACTTATTCTCTATATATGTAATGCATTTTTTTAATTTTCTTTAATCAGCAGTTGCTCTCTGCTTAACAGCATGCAAACATTGTTCACTACCTATGTACTACCAGATTAATCCAAAGACTTTGAAATGATTGAAAATTCCATTAAAAGGGAGGAAGGTGTAAGTAATTATGGATCTAAAATATGACGGTAAGAGAAGGGTTAAATTAAGGAAATAAGGGAGATGAAGTGATATCAGTGGGGGGTGGGGTTTGGTTAAGAAAAGTCAGCATCTACCATTAGGTCAGCCTTTTGGTGTGAGATGTGGTTCATCAAGCATCTCCCATGCCCAAACAGCCAGAGTGCTGGTAGGCCTGGTATAAGGTTAGGCTAAGGTAAGATGGGGTTTGGAGATAAGGTTGTTTTCTGTGTGTGTGTGTGTGTGTGTGTGTGTGTGTGTGTGTGTGTGTGTGTGTGTGTGTGTGTGTGTGTGTGTGTGTGTGTGTGCGCGTGTAATGGTGACTTTACTAGACAGCTGGACTTTTAGGGATGGAGACTTTACTAGGAAGGCAGATTACCGGTTGTATAATAGTATGGACTGCTGGGAGCTTAATGGGATTGCCAGGTGCAGGAGGGATGTCTTTTAGTAGGGTAGGTTTCCCAGAATGGCTCAGGCATTGTTAATGCATAGGACTCCACCCCCCCTTCTTTTTGTTAATCAGAAGGAAGTAGTGCAGGGCTGCAGAGGTAGTGGGTTTTCCAGTTGGTCAGAAGTGTTGGGAAGTGGATTGTTGAGTTTGAGTTATACATCATCTCTATGTGCATTTTCTTTGTTGTGGCTCTTTCAGTTATGTTGCAAGTAAAACTGGAATGTTGGGAAATGTTATTTTAATTTGATTTATTGTTTTCCTTTTAAAAAACCTGGTGCACAATTGTTTCAGCATGACTATGACAGTTGCGTAAACCAATAAGTTGCTAGGGCATACAGCTTCTGTGAATACTGACAGTTATTGTATGATGCCTCTCATCACTGTGAGGAAACAGAGGGTGGAAAACATGCATTATTAGGTGATCGCATAGACTGGTTAGCTGTCTTAATGTATAAATGGAGATCACCGATCATAGTTTTACCTCTTCTTTCACTGGCTGTATTTCTGACCATAGGAAAAAGGATTGCGACTGAAGCAGTAGTCTTTCAGATTTTCCCAGTTAGGGGTCGCCACAGTGGAACTCCGGTCCGCTAATGATTGGCAGTAGATTTTTACATGCCAAGTTGCCAGCTCTGACGCACAACCTTCAACAAAGGTACGCCCATTCACGCATGTCTCCACACAGAAGACGCTTTAGCTGAGAATCGAACAGGACAACGTCTTACTGTGAGGCGACAACGCTACCGCAACACCACCTCCGCAGTGCGACTGAAGCAGTAGTAACCTACTTAAATCATTAACTGGTGCTGTGATATAACTGTTTTGTAAGAAACTTGATCTGTCATGGTCTATATTGTTGTTGGCAAATGCAAGTAACACAACACGCTCCCATACAACCCAGGTTTGGTATAGCAGCAGGCTAGTTCGAGATGTTATTGTCAGCAGGAGGAATGTTGTAAAAAAAAAAAAAAAAAAAAAAGAAATAGGTATACCGAGTTAAAAAAAGTTGTTTGTCATGACAAGGTCCATGCAAGTGAGTGACAGCTGTGGATAGTGCCATTAGGTATGAGACAACCTGAGGACACACTGGGGTTTTATGCGTAGGATGGCAAGGTGGAGGAAGATGAAAAACAAGCAAATATACAACATAATTAACAACAGCTTGTTCTCTTATTACATAACACTTGGAGGAAAGTGGTTCACTGGGGTATGGACTATGTAACTGTACAAGACCAGGAAAAGGAAACTGCTTGTTAGTGGTTGGGCGACTTGAGGAATGGGGTGCAGGCAGAGTCTCAGGGTTGTGCTTCAGATGCAGATTGATTTAGGATACTGGATACCTTGCAACTGGTCAACCTTATTAAACTTCTCAGATGCTGCCTTTTGTTTTGGTATATGTGCACAATGTGATGGTTCTAGGGACTGCAAATGGGAATTATGCATGCATGGAAGTCAACGGCTGGGCACACAAAGTGATTCACCACACTGTTGAAGTTAGTAGAGTACTATTATGCAAGTTGTCCAAGTTGTGGTCCTCACTGTTCTCTTATTTGTAAGGGTTCAACATTTTGTAGTAAAAGTTAGCAGCATGGGGAGTTATAAGTCACTGTCACTACATATGAATGATAGAATGAATGATTTTTAGGTGCAAGGAACTGTGAAATGGCAGTTCAAGCAGAAAGGGGGAATTGGTGGCTGGCATAATGGGTAAGGTATTTATTTCACAAATGCAAGATACAGGGTTTGATTGTCATTTAGCATGTTGCAGTAGAGTTTAGTCAGGTAGACACAATGAGGAAAATATAAACAAAGATACTGAAGTAAAATAAGGCAGGCAGAGCAGAAGGGAGTTAAGGAAGGCAGGTGATCATGAGTCAGTGTTATACTTCATGGATAGCTTCTTACTTTATTAAACAGTATTAGGCACTACTATGTCTGTCCCTTTCAGTCTTCTGTTAAAGGTGAGACAGTCAGGTGAATTTTGGTATGGCTTTGGCAGGTTGGTGAGGGAAGTCAGGGTGGGAAGTTGCCATTACTGATGATTATGTTTTTCGTTTCACATGCAACATCGATAAAGGAGAGGTGGGCTAGAATTGTAGGGCAAGTGGAGATGCTGTTCAAGAAAGTCGAGGGTTCACCCAGCATGAGTTCATCAGGCCTCATGGGGGATGCAGGCTGCCAGAACAGAGGATAATGGAAGAAGAAGGAGACAGATCAGCAGGTGTAAGCAAATAGAGAGAATCATGCCAGACAGAGGGCAGCGCCGGCAGTGCCTGGAGTACAACAAATGGCTTACTAGCTGCCAACAGGTAATGATGGTAATGTACAAACTGTGTTGTTAGATAAGGATGTTGGGGTACAGCGGATAGGCCAGTTTTTGGATGGTATGGAGGAGTAGGATCATAATGGGTTGGAGGTTCTTTTGAGCTTTGAAGAACATGTTCAGGAGGTTAAGAGCCAAGTAGAGGTACCAAAGGCCACAGGAGGTTCAGTTGAACTGGAACTAGTGCTAAATGGTGTAAGGTACCAGGAGGTGTCAACAGAGTCAGTTAATGGTGGGTTATACAACCGGCCCAGGGACTGGCTTGCCACACAGTCCTTTCTGGTGGGCAATTTTGGAGTTTTCATAACTCTTCAGATTACAACGGTGGTGAAGGATAAGATTTGGAGAGAAGAGTAAGTCAATGTGTTTGAATTGATCAATGCTTATGGAGTACAGAGTTTAGGATAGGAAGACATGCCAGCTGACAGCACTAGTTGCATAAGGTAGGAAAAGTCAGGATAATTTCAGGGCACATGCATAGGACAATTGGACATTGGGTTTTTATGTACTATATGGCAGTCATATCAGAGAAGGGTTGTTTGCAGACCTTGAAGTTGCTAGCATACTTTTTCTCAATTTGACAGTTACAACATCTGTGCCCAGGTAATGCTTGGTTGTGATATGACCAGCATGTTTGGAAGAGGAAAGTGGTTTATAATACCTTGCAGTGAAATGTCAGGCATGCTGACATTTGGTTGACAATGGTGGTAGACACCAGAAGCAATCAGCCCAGGTTTGGGAAAGAGGCAAGAGATAGGGCAAAGACTTGTTGGTCCTTTAATTAGAGAAAGTGTGCTTGGCCAATATGTTGCTTTTCCCATTCTTGTTCAGTATGTGGTGGATCCCATGCTGCTCAAAAATGTTGGGATAAGGAAGGTGGAGTGGGTTGTCTCAGCAATTCAGTACAGGATTTAGACATGCATGTATGTATGGGGCAGCAAAATTGTAGGGATAGAGGGAATTTTCAAGACCAAAAGGGTTCAGCCCCCTTTTGAGGGCTTGTTCAGAGAGCAATGTTTGCACACCCCTATTAAGGTGTTGGTGCTGAGTCACTTATTGGCAGATTGGTTAAATTTTGATGTAGTAAAAGAAGTTATATGTGGTTTCCAGCATGTTTTTTCCATTAAATATGTGATTTGAAGAACAACTAAAATATGTAAGAATTTATAATCCACTGAGGGGAAGATGGATATATTGCAGGCATTGATTAATAAGGAAGTTTTGGTGGGGAGGATTTTAGTCCATTCAATGAACCTTCTTTTGTGCATTACAGTGTGTGCCACTGAGGTTGGCACCCAAGAAGAGACAAGGGGAATTTAAGACAATTCATCACCTATCATTCCTGAAAGAAGATTCTGTTAATGATTATATTGGGAAGTTAGATATGCAGGTGCAATACACATCTCTGGATGATGCTTTCAGTCTTATTAAGGAGTTTAACGAGCCCTGGCTCATAAAACTTGATATTGAAGCTGCTTTTCATTTGTTGCCTGTCAGGCCCACTGATTGACTGATGTTAGGCATACTTTTGAATGGTAAATTTTATTACAGTAAGGCCATGCCAGTGGGTTGTGCAGTGATCTGTGCCATGTTTGAGAAATTTAGTTATTTGTTGGATATGGCAACAGTCTATCAGGGAACAGAAGGCAGTCCATTACTTGGATGATTTTCTGTTGATTGGTGGAGGTAAGGAAGGTGTTCAGTGTGCTTTGCAGTCTTTTATTTGCTATGTGTGAGGAATTAGGTGTCCCTTTAACACCTGACAAGCTGGATGGCCCTAGTAAAGCTCTGAAATTCTTGGGTTTGACATTCGTTGCTGAATGTGGTATATTTTGTTTGTCACCATACAAGTTGCTAAAGTTGCAACAGAAGACTGGATGGATGCAACTGAGGGATAAAGTCGGGATTCAGGACATGATGGAGTTGCTGGGCTTATTGAATTCTTCATGCAGGGCTATCAGTCCAGGTAGAATATTTTTTAGGTCAATTGGCTATTTATTAAAATGAGGTAAGAGCAACCATCATTGGGTGAGAGTTACAAAGCTGGCTAAGGAAGATTTGAGGTTGTGGATGTTGTTTCTTGATTGTTTTAACTGGATGGCCTACAGATGCAGCAGGTGCATACAGAAAGGGAGCTTTCTTTGGTGAGGAATGGTTTGCAGCAAGTTGGCCAGACTGGTGGGCTGATGGTTGGAGAAAGGATGTTGCCCTTCTGGAACTTATGCCAATTTGGGTGGCAGCAGTGGCGTGGAGGAGTAAGTTGGTAAATTGAATAGGTTCATAGGGTCATAGATTAGTACTAGGCTAACTGCCCTTCTGGGTCATTTTAAGCCTAGTTAATTACCCCTTGTTAGAATCAAACCCTGTACCTTGTGTCTGTAAGGCAAACACTTTAACCATTATGCCAACCTCCCACCCCTTATGCCAACCTCCCACCCCATCATGAATCATGATGTTTTGGGCCAAATCTGCTTGGAAAGCATATGACTCTGCTTTAGTTGCTTTTTCAGGATTTGTTAGTCAACTGCCAATGGAGAAAAGGAGTGAGTCACTGGATTTAGTCATGCATTACATAGCGTTTAGATGGTTAGTTGGGGAGGTAGTTACACTGATCAAAGTCCATTTGTCAGCCATTAGTGTGGTAGCCAGGTTGGCTGGTCTGATGGATGTGACAAAAGAGTGGATGATAACGCAAATGTTGAAGAGTTGGGGGAAGTTGAGAGAGAAGAAGGAAGATGGCCATCTTCTGGTAAACCGACAGGTGCTCAGGGTGCTGTTGAAGGGACTGCATTTGTTGTTGGGTAATTTGGCTGAATACATTCGTTATGCAGCGTTGGTTTTGACTATGTATATAGGGAGCATTTAGAGTAGGTGAAGTGTTCAGTGCATTGAGGTGGAAGGATGTGTGTGTGATGGACTCTGCAGTTTTAATTTGGCTCAGGAGGTTGAAGACTGATCAGGAGGCATGAGGCAGGACAATGGTTTTGCTTGAGGAGAGAGAAAAATTGTTGTGTCTGGTAGGATGGGTAAAAGAGTTAAGGAGAAATTTTGGGCAACAGGATGGGGCGCTTGTGCTTTGTACTGTCCAGGGTAGAGTGATGTTAGCACCTTGGTTCATTAGCATGGTATCTCAGGTGTTAGAATCCCAAAGTGTACATGGAAGAAGGTTTGCTTCTCACTCATTTAGAATAGGAGAGCATCTGATTTGGCGGAGGAAAGGAAGTTGATAGAAGTCATTAAAAGAGTGAGATGCTGGGCCTCTAAAGCTTATTTAGGTTATATATAATGAGTTTTTAATTTGTCAACTTGTTTATTTTACATATGGAACTGTAGTTGTCCTTGGGCATTCCTTTGTATTCTGGATGGAGAAGAAATCAATCATTAGACCCGGAGGAAGCATGTTGGGTCTTTTGGAAGAAAAATGGAATGCTGCATGGTGTGGATTTAGAGGTTTACTTTGGTGTCGACTGTTTGTTAAGTTTAAAATCATAAAAGCAGCATTGGACATTCCAAACATTGTGATTGTTCACCTTGGGGCTAATGATTTAGGTTGGGTGCCTAAAAGGCAACTGTTCGTATCGGCAAATGGTGATAGTGTGGTCTGAGATTATACCTAGATTGGTGTGGAAGCAGGCTGCTAATTTTTTAGCAGTAGAGATGGCTAGACGTTTTGTGAATCACAGGTTATCACAGGCACTGGTGGGGCTAGGAGTGTTGGTGATCAAGCACTGAGATTTTGTTGACAGAGATTCAGTTTTGTACAGAAAGGATGGGATACATTTAGGTGAGATAGGGCTTGACTTATTCATTGTACATATGGCATTGACATTACAGGATATTGTCAGGCAGTTGTGAAATATAAATATAAAGGGAGGAACAGCCTGGGTGCAGGCTGGTGGGCAGAGAAGAAGGGCTCTGGTGAACCTCTCTTCTGTTCCCCTTTCCTTTCTCACTATGTGAGGTGAGTCAAGAAACATTGTCTCTCAGTTTGGGTTTGAGTGAGCAGAGGATGCAATGTTGCTTGTTTGTTTGTTTTCTTTGAGGGTGAGTGGTCAATGCTGCCCATAATGTTGCCATATTCTACAGGTGTTTTAAAAAGGTAAAGAAATGTTTCAATATTCTGTGTTTGATTAAATATGATGGAAGTTTCACCAATTTGTGCTGTAACCTGTATATATGGTTGATTAATAAACTAGTTGTGATGGCACACAGAGTCTCTTAAAGCACTTGAACAAATAAAGTTTGACACAGATTTGTCCAAGGACTTTGAGGTAACTGAAGGTTCTATTAGAAGTGTGGATGTACGTCCTAGGAGGAAGTTGTAAATATTTATGGATTTAAAATATGTTGGTAAGAGCAGGGCTAAATAAAGGGAATAAAGGACTGGAAGTGAGATCAGTAAGGTGGGGTTTTGTTTAAGAAAAGCCAGTGTCTTGGATTAGGTCAGCCTTTTGGTGTGAGATTTGGTTCATCCTCACCCTTCTCAGCCTGATGTTTTGAAGATTACTGGAGTTTGTGGGGAGGAGAGAAGAGGGTTCTGGTGAACCTCTCTTCTGTTCCCCTTTTCAATTTGTACTGTATCCTGAATGTATGATTGATTAGTAAACTGGTCATGATGGCATACAAAGTGTCATTTTTGTTCTAAAGGGCTTGGACATTTAGTTTAGGCTGCTTATACAGTGCACACATGCCTGGCAGCATTGCTCAGTTAACAACACTCTTGCTTGCAGTCAGTGAAGAAAGTATGCCTTTCATGTAATTTTCTCTGTGGCAGAAGGTGTAACTGAAGTTAATTGAGAGAACTAAGGCACATGATGCATTGTTTGAATATGGTTTAGAGATCACATTGCAATTATTCACAATATGTCATTTTTTTTTCATTTTAATTTAAATTTACTTTCCACTTGGCAGTGTGCAAACAAGATTCTTTACTTAAACAAAAAGGTAAAAAATTCAGTTTAGGCTGCCTTATGTAGCACAAACATGCCTGGCAATGATGCACTTTTGCCATCACTCAGAACAGTACTGAAAGGAGAAACTCTACCTGTCACTTACCTATCTCTGTGGCACAAGGTGTTAAGTGCATTGAGTTTAGCTAAAGAACACATCTGATTAAGAGTTCAAACTAGCTAAAAGATACTTTTACAAAGGATGTAAGAATCCCAATTCTCACAACATTTTGATTTGAACTGTAACACTAAAGAAAAATGATAATGTTAAACATGAGTCGTGCAACCAGTTTATCAGTAATGCTTGCATAAGTAAACTTTTCTATTTAGCATGCATCATGTACATTTCACATATAACCTCAAGTTAGTCTAATTTCTAAACATGCCAACTATGATATTTAGGGTCTATATTAAAAGACCGAAGAGGTGTTTCATCAAACACCTCTTGGTCGACACATAAAGAGCAAATGCACTAAAGCGCATTCCAGAACTGGCCCATGGAAAAGCCTTCACTTTATGTCCTCGGTGTTTGCATGAAGGTTGGCATAGTGCAGCAATTCTGAGTAAAAGTGAACACTGTTTAACATCTTAATGCAAAAGCTGAAGTCCCGGTTTAATTTGTAGTGGTCTGGTTACTTTCAAGCAAATTTGTTTAAATCCACTGTGCTGTGTGAATACAGAGTAAAGGCAGACTAAAGACAGTACTGAAACAGTTAATGTAACACTTCTTAGGCTACCAGATGTAATGAAGTAGCACTTCCTATGTGGCTTGCTGAAATAATTACCCTGTTTATAGACTGATGTTTTGCATAGTGTCATAGGTTCAATTACTGATGTAAGTCAATGTATTAATTCAAGTAATCTCCGTGGTATGCCCGAAGTCTCAAACAACCCACTAAACAAGTATAGTGGGTCCAAAAACAAAACAGTGTAAGAAACTTCTCTGTGTGGAAGATTTTCAGTCCGTATATCCCTAGCTGATCACTGTACATTAATCAGATCAGACAATAGTAGTAGAAGTAGTAAACTTAAACTCGTCAAGTCAAAAAAATAATAAAAAATATATAATTTGAAATATTGTACAGAATTACTAAGTATTCGAAAGTAATCCAAGCAAGACAGGCAGTCTGTTTCCAGTCAAAAATCCTTTATTAAGTACACAGTGTTAATTCATGACATCTCATATTACTTTCAAATATTTAACTGCAAATGTCTGTATTTCTCTCCATATACAACATTTCATTAGCATACCATTTGAAAAGTGCAGCAAAACATCCTTTGCCAAAACATTGCACCACCAGCAGGGAAATTTATTAAGCCAGCCTTATGCTGCTCATGGCTTCATGTTTGCAGCACTCTCCTACCTCTTATTTCTTCCTACAGCAAGCAATTTATTGTACAGAGCATGACAAATTAATGATGATTTGATAAGTAAGTAACACACAATACAGATGTTCCTACATGTCCCCCAAAACATATTGTTGTTAGTCCTCTCTGCATCTATCTCTGTCTCTCTCTGTTCACCCCTTCTGCTTCAATAAGTTGTGACTGTGCTTCAGTTGTGCTATTTAAATGTTGTGAAGCTGTAATCCGTTTGTGGAGTAATGACATAATGCTTCTATGAAGAAAGAAGAGGAGGATATAATGCTCACATGTATAGATAGAGGGCTTTTTTACTACTTTATGGGTTCTAATCCAGATCTTAGCTAAATGTTTCTGACTGTTTTTGTACACTAGTAACCAAACCTAGTAGAACGACACACCAAAAGCCAAAATTCCAAGAAGGAAAGTGCATCTTTTCCCTTCTGTATCATTATTCTTTTACTATTGCATTTGCTTGATGTAAGATGCTGGGCAACAAATGCAAATAAGGCTAAATTAATCTACACAGAGTATGGTAATACCTTATGATTTTATAGCCTTTGGCCGCATTACTCTGAGTCAGTAATGTAAAGAAGATGAATACATACATTCTCATTTGCTGAAATCTGCTGTCAAATGTGAGCTATCAAATTTATGATGTCCAATGTGGTGTTGCTTAGATAATACTCAGGCATAAAGGTTTCTGTTCCAATTCCAGATGGATTAAAAAATGTTTCAGAATGTTTTGGCTAACTCCTGTGGCTGTAAATGTTGGCCACACCTTTCCTTAACACATCATTATCCTACTGCTTTATTAATGTGCCTGCTCCCTATTGTGAAGCCTATCTTGTGCTGATCTTTACATGAGAGTCAGCACACAGCAACACAGAGTACTGCTAATTCCCATTCTAAGTTCAACACTTCAACATAAGACTACGCATAAGCAAATACTTTGCCTTCAGCAGAGCATTTCTATTTATCAGTACTGATCTCAAAGAGTAAAATAAAAAAAATTAAAATCACATTATTGTTTTAGGCTGCACAATATGTATATGTCTGTATTAACTTTGTTAACAGTTTATGCTGACTTCAGAATAATGTTGACTCAGTTAATTTGGTTGTTTAATGTATGTCTGCTCAACAGTGTTTGCACTTGCAACTGTTTTACAAGTTTGGTAACCTGTTCTCACATAATCCATCACTGCTGTTCTGCAATTCACTATCCTATGTAGGCCTTGCATGCTTGTCTTGTCAATGCACTTAATTCAAGTATGTGACAATACTAGTGTGCAGTCATCCCAACATGAAGTTGCAGGAACATTTGATTGATAACTTGCTGGTTTACAGCAGCAAATGTTTATGGTATCCCATAATGTGAAACACGTCAATGTCCCTCACAGTAACACAATGTACATGAAGAATGGTATCTCAATTTTAGTATAGAAATATGTGATTAAATGAGACAGTCATAGTGATGTTATATTTTCCTGTGCCACGTACGCATTTGTTGCACAGCCTGTGATGCAAAGTACCACCTGCTCCAAACAGTGGATTTTCAAGAAGTACAAATGTGCTATTTCACATTGATAAAGCCAGTCTTCTCCTGTGTCTTCACACAGCTTTCATATCCCACTTTTTACTGAAACAACCTTTCTGAAATACACATAAGAAGTCATCCTGGCAAAAGTGTACTCTCTCCCCTTAACAGTTTGTCTTCTTCTGTGGCACTTGCTACTAATACAATGATCTCTAGACTGAGTAACTAGATAGTTATGAGGTTCAATGCACATCATGGGAAACTTCAGTGTGTGTAATGCCTAGTGCTGTATACTCTTTCCCTGAGGAAAATGCATTTAAATGTGCACACAGCTACCTTATCCCACTTTTTTTTCAGAAACATCCTCTTTGCAACACAGTGATGAAGTCATCCTGATAAAAGCGCACTCTGTCCCCTTAAGAGTCTGACATCTCCTGTGGTACTTCCATTTCTTACAGTATTCTCTACAATGTCTAAATAGGTAGGATGTTCAAATAAGACAGTACTTAACTTCTACAAGTCTGTGTGTGACTGTAAATGAATTGATATACATTTGCAGAGGCAGCTATTACAACTCCACATGGCTGTAAAAGTCATCTTTCTGGACACATCTCCTTGGTAATACCTTGTTGATGTCATCCCTTCATAAATGCTGTATGCCTCACTTGTACTCAGTATTCTTCTGTGGTGATGGCTGCTGATTGTGGGCTGTACGGATGGTGTAACTCCCTCACAGCTTAAATAGTGTGACTGTGATTACTGTCATATACAGTTGGCCAACTCATAACCCCCTTTGAGTACATTTCCACTTATGAGACGCATTTACAGTGACACAGTGTTAAACTAGCAAATCCTAGCATCCCCGGGGAAAAACATTTGGGTCATCCAATGATACAATAACGCTGCAATAACTGCAGTATCTCACAGTTGGAGTGCAAATTCCCCTGTTTTGTGTGACTTTGATAGTGTGCTTTCTACGTTGTATAACTACATATGTAGAATGTTTGAGGCTAGCTGTCAGTGTGTCTTTTACCCTCATGCTGTGTATACTACTTCAAATACATAGATTATTTATTTATTTACTGCATTTGTTTACTGGGAAGGTCCACTGGGCCGAAAAGTTCCAATTTTCAAATGAGGTCCAGGAAGAAAAGCTCTACAGTGATATCTACAATACATACATTTTGAGAAACTCAAATAGCAATTACAACAATTTGTAAACAGCGAACAGAGTTTTTGACAAAGAAAAAAAGGCATTATTATGTATAACTGCATATTGTTGTGTGCTTTGACCAATTATTAACGTAATCACACAGCTAATAAACAGTGGTGATGTCATCCATTTAATTGTGCACCTCAACATGTCATGTGGTGCTTGTAATTCAGGCAGCAATCCAAAACTTGTGATCTCGGGTAGTTAGTTCAAATCTAGCCATTACTGCTCAGACCATGTTGTGTCAGTCCTGTTGTGACTCTCTATGTCACTAACAACACATGTTCTGTGTAATCATATAGCTGTTGATTACTTCTGCAAACAACTCTGAATATTTTTCACTTATCAGACCTTTTATTCAGATTAATGATGACGTGATTATATTTTCTTACATAACATATAAAAAAAACAAAAGAAAAATCTAGCCAGGCTAGACTTTCCTCTGTATGATTCCTTAAACCTCTTGTATTAGAGGCAACATGGGATATATCCAAATGACCCATTTAAGGACATCAGATGTTTCAGCTATATAGCAATTCGGAAAGTCCATGACTTTTTTCTTCTTATGGACTAACTCAGACCAATAAATCCAAACCCCACTAGCTGTGGACATACATGTTTCAGTATTCTTATGTCGTCATCAGCACAGCATAAGTGAAATGTTTGGCTAATGTTCAGAAACACAGGGTTGTAATAAAAGGGTCATTTTCATATATCCCATATATCATATATCCCATGTTGCCTCTAATACAAACGGTTTACGGAATCACACAGTGGAAAGTCTAGCCTGGCTAGCTTTTTCTTTTGGTTTTTACTGATTTTTTTTTGTGTGAGACCTTTCTGCTCATTGTTTTAGTTACATACCATATGTAGAAAGCATTAGCCTCTGACACAAGGAAACGAGACAGCAATCTGTATGTCGTTGCCTTAGTACAGCAATTACAAATATCCCTTGTAACAATAACATGCTGTAATGTCTTGACATAGTAACATATCTCACAATTGTAGTGACACTTTTACCTTGGCACATTCATCCTGTGAAATATCATGTATTTTCTGTTGTCGAATGCTCATGACTTCATCATCCACATTCAGTGCCTCTTAGCACTATTGTTTCTTATACTGTAATGCAAGGATGACATCCACCACAGTCATAATGTGTCCATTTATAGTGGGAGAGGCCTCCACTTTCCTTTTTATTTCAAAGAGATTGTTTATGACATATACATCTGATGTAATAAGATTACATAGGTAGAGTGTAACAGTTATGTTAAGACTTCCACTGTGACGCTTGTGTTTCATCTACATTCCATTAGTCAGTGCAGTCACATAGCTTATTCTAGTTACTCTAATCCATTTTTATGTTAGACAATGATATATCATTGCAGGTTGTGATTGCATAAGAGTGACATGGTTGTTTAGGGAATGTCGTGCAGTGAGAGCTCCTGTGGCACGTGCATTGAATACTGGCATGTATACCATATCTACTCATATAAACTGTGGTTCATGTCTTGGACAGTGTGTGTACTACACTGTGAATACAGCTTCCTTGTCAAAGAAGCATCGATATTGTACTGCTCATTGTTGTGGGGACAGTAACGTGCAGTTCCTTTCCAGCTATTGGACTAAATCTGATTGTTCATATTATAGTCATAACTCCTTTCTTAATGCACACATTCAATTTACTTACTTGTGACAGGATCCATTACTATCTGACATGTCACATGTAGACAATACAGAGGTCTAGAGAGATCCTAAACTGTGTCAGAAAGCAGTGTCTGACACAAAGACAGTCATTATGGCACAGTCACAGGTTCACCTTTTTCAGGCCTGGAACTACAAGTTAGGGCATCCACACCCTTTATGATGGGAAAGTGCTGTACACCCTTCAAGGGTGTTCTTCATGACATAACCAATATGTGTAGTTCTGTGGCAACCATGATTGTTATGCAGCTTTCTATTATCTGCCCTGGCATGTGTTCAGAAATGACATGATGTGAATATTTATTATGCCATTCATGTCTCAGAGGCATTACCTGTTCCCCAAAGAATTATGCTTTGTATTGCATACCTTTATTACTGCTATTGCTTTTGTCACACTACACAGCTTAATGGCAGATGAGGGCTTCCTTAAAATATTTCTTACCATATGGCATGCAGCAAAACCATGTGATTGGTCCTGTGTGTTGTGTGTTGGTGCTTTTGAATTGCTATTATTTTACCGTTGCATATAATTCCATGTGATCATGCCCTGTACAAAGATGTCTGAGACATTTGCAAATTAACAGTGTAAACCTTGAAATCATGTAATGTCATCTGATCTGTGTTGCCGTGTGTCAGTTATGTATGTTGGATATTATTAAATTATGATTTAGATCATGTAATGTCATCTGATCTGTGTTGCCATGTGTCAGTTATGTATGTTGGATATTACTAAATTATGATTTAGATCATGTAATGTCATCTGATCTGTGTTGCCATGTGTCAGTTATGTATGTTGGATATTATTAAATTATGATTTAGATCATGTAATGTCATCTGATCTGTGTTGCCATGTGTCAGTTATGTATGTTGGATATTATTAAATTATGATTTAGATCATGTAATGTCATCTGATCTGTGTTGCCATGTGTCAGTTATGTATGTTGGATATTATTAAATTATGATTTAGCATTTACACAAGTAGATAACACTTGCTTGTCTGTTACATGTTTTTAGATAATAAATCACTTTCCTATGGGTGCCACTTACATTTCTTGGCAAAAACATGTCCATTTGTGAAGTACATGACATTTCAGCTTTAAGCTCCATTTGTTTTTTGTGTATACATGCTGAGGTGGAGAATACAGCTGTGAATACAGTCTTGCATACATAAATTATCTGTATATACATCTCATATGCATAACTGTAGTCTGTGCATTCATCTCATACTGTATCTCCTGTCCTTGTAAACTGTTACCTCGAGGCATCATTTTGTTATGCTTATCATATTACAACTCCCCTTTGTTACACTGAAGCTTCATAACCCTATCACATCTTTTGTTAGAATGTCCATTTTTATTTATGGTAGGATCTATGTTAGGGATGTTTCTTTGACATTTCAGGACATTTGACTGCAGTATATGGTACACTTTATCCATTTCCCCTTCCCTGTCAATTATTATATGGTACAAACCCTTATTTTTTGTGTACAACTACACCATTTCATTTCTCTCCTTAAGAATTCTTCCACTGTACATTCCCTTAATATTTCAGGGCTACAGCACTTGCTTGTATAGCTTTGCCTATAAGCAAGCCATTTTATTTACATTCTGTGCTTGTGCATGCAAACACCATTCCATTAAAGAGAACACCATTGCTACCCATAAAAAGGTGCTTGCAAACATGTAGGTGCAATGAGCAGCATGCAGATTCGATTAACACTACTGCTCATCAGGCTAACACGCTTGCATCATGTAGGCTTAACATGGTGCCTACATGAATGAATCCCAGGGCTAATCTTTTCAGCAGCACTAATGGTCCTACAATGTTCTAAGCATGTTATTAGTTTTTATTACAATATGTTCCCAAGTGGCTTAAGGGGTGGTGGCTGCCATTCTTTCTGAGTTCGTTTGACAGTAATGAGATTTTTTTCTGTTTCCACAATGGAATTTTATAGCGATACAATGTAAGTCTAGTGAGATGAACATTTACTGGGGTAGTATCTCCCCAATGACTTATAGTAATAGTACTTTTGCTACCGCTGCTAAGCGTGACCATTCGTCTTTGTTGCATCATCATACTTAGATTTTATGTAAATTATTATTACTATTATGATAATTATTATTACTATTGTTGTTGATAATGGCCATCTGCAATACGGCATTCTAAGTAACATTTTAATGTTATTCTTAAAAAAGTTTTAGTATTTTCATTCAAGCTAAAAACTGCAGTTTGGAACCACATTTTCTAAACGATATGTTTTTTTTCACTGGGGGGTATAGTGATCATCATGGACTGTTTTCAGACTCGACCCAGGAGCTCTGTCTTTCTCCGAGTCACAAATTAGGCAAGCGGTGAATCAGAGAATGAGGGAATAGAGCCCTCAACTACAGAAAGCATTCCATTAATAGCTCATACATCGCCTTAGTCATCAGTACTTCCTGCCACCACATAGATGATGTGTTAAAGTTATCCATCTGTGAATGACACTGCATGCATAATGTTTTATTGTGCCTGCAGCTAGAATGACTAACTTGCCTAATTATTTTTAAAAAAAATAAAAGTTGTAAACAAGTCTAAAATAAAATACAACCATGTCGTACAGAGTATATCTTGTTATAGATAACATGACAAATGCCAGAAGGATATAATGAAAGATTTCACAAACTAGGCAGAAATTGTAGCAATACTAATTTAAATTGTTTTCTTTGTGTGCGCCACTCTTTGATCTGAACTTAAGGAAAATAAAAATATTCTGTGATGAGTATCTTCTGAATTACATGAATCACACTGCAGTGCTTTTAGACTACTTCCTTGAAATGGTGCGTCTAGCTGTGAGCACATAATAGCTTCAAGTATTACTTTAGCAGTGTTTATGGCATCTACTAGAGTTATGTGAAGAACTGAGAAAGTTTATTGCACTACTTGGTATAAGAGAACAGAACTGTAGGAATAAAATAGTTAGCTGTCAGAATATCATTTTTTTCATACTGACTTTTTTATTTAATAATACATATAGGCCCTTTCACTAGGTCAGAACAAGACATGGTGTTAATTCGGTTTAGATTCTTTTTCTGTGTGTGCACTGGCAAAGAGGAATGCTATGTGTTTTGAGTGAGACTTTAATAATGTGATAATTGGAAGAACCAAGCCATTATTTAAAATTATTACAAAATCACTTGCAAGTTGCAACAGAGAAGCCACTTTGCTGCAAATGAACTTCATGAGCTCATCTGGTATAATAAGATCAAAGTAATATCAACCAGTGATCTGGTATTATCTTCTATTTCTTCCTAAGACAGTTGTAGTTTACAGTGTTGGACACTAAATGTATAACAGGTACACCACTTAGCAGTAAGAGGTGGAAGATTCTTTTATTTACATACAGAGACTCAAAGGAGATCTAAATTTCTCTTTTGTGACAGGAGCATTGAATCATTTTGCAAGAAACCATTTCTAAATCTTACAGGAAAACTGGAAAAATGCAGACTAGTAGAAAGATTGCATAAGTAAGAAAAAAAATAATCTAAATTTAAACAGAGAGCAATTAACATTCAAGATAGAAATTAAGATGCCAGTAGTAAGAAATTATTGGATTACTAAGGTTTAGCAGATGGGTCACACTTATCTAAGAAATATTTAGAACATACTGTGCTGTCGTGTCTGCAGGCACTATTCTGAATACATGTCTCTTGTCCAGGCAAGGATGAAAGGTCTCATGGACCACTATACCTACCTACAAGCCACAGAGGTGCTACTGCAGTTGCCAGGAGCAAGAAGCATTTAGGAGTACAGAGAGCTACAGGAAGGTGGGGGGGGGGGGGTAAAGGCACACCCCTCTAACTGTAAGTCTTCACAGTTCTTTTCCTCTTTTGGCACAGCCTGAGTTCTCCACAGAGGTAACAAACAGTAGAGATTAAGGAGAATGTAGGGAGCATCCTCCTAGGAGAACTACGGAATGTAGTCCTGTTACTTATCATCCACCTAGGAGACCTACGGAATGTCATCCTGTTACTCATCATCCGCCTAGGAGACCTACGGAATGTAGTCCTGTTACTAATCATCCTCCTAGGAGACCTACAGAATGTAGTCCTGTTACTCATCATCCACCTAGGAGACCTATGGAATGTAGTCTTGTTACTCATCATCCGCCTAGGAGACCTACAGAATGTAGTCCTGTTACTCATCATCCTCCTAGTAGACCTACGGAATGTAGTGCTGTTACTCATCATCCTCCTAGGAGACCTACGGAATGTAGTCCTGTTACTCATCATCCTCCTAGGAGACCTTCCGAATGTAGTCCTGTTACTCATTGCGAAAAGGAAACAACTTGTAATGAGGTTTCCCTTCTTAGAAGGTTAAAAATAAAGTATATGATGAGGAGATTAGGGGCCTACTTGCACATCAGTGGGATAGACACAGAGCAAATCCTAAAGAGCGAGAGTGCAGTTACACATCAGAAGGGGAATGAATAGTACCGTCTGCCTAAAGGACAAATAAACAGACTGACAAAAAAGTAAGAGTAGCAAAGATGTTTGCAAAATGTTGCAGGGTATGATGAACACACACACACACACACACACACACACACACACACACACACACACACACACACACACACACACACACACACACACACACACACACACACACACACACACACACACACACACACACACACACACACACACACACACACACACACACACACACACACACACACACACACACACACACACACACACACACACACACACACACACACACACACACACACACACACACACACACACACACACACACACACACACACACACACACACACACACACACACACACAAAGCACAGAATAAAACACTATCTGATGTCATTGGTGAGGTTAGGCAATGATACATTATGGCTTCCAATACAGGCTTAAACATTGTATGTAGAATTCAAGATTGGCCTTTGGTTTAAGTCTAAAACAGGATCTCACTGGGGGATCCAGGTACATATCGGTGTCATATATATGGGAGGTGAATCAAAATCCTAAGTGTTATACTAAAGTGTTTAAATTAGCTGGGGGGGGGCACACTGAAAAGCAGCAGAAAATCGTGGCCTCTCTCCTGTGAGCATACATTCAATTAGTAATACAAACTCTACCACTGACAATGATGCAAGCATCTCAGTTGTAAATGTGGAAAGTATTAAAATTGTGTAAACATACCAAGATGCACAGCTTAGGGGAGACTGGGAGGACAAATCAGGAGAGATGCAGCACTTTGTATATAAGAAGGGCAAAACAAACAGAACAAGTAAGTAAACAAGGAGGAGTAAATACAATAAGGATCACTCTTGAATCAAGAATTTTCAAACCCAGAATATGGTTGATAGGTATAAATCAAAATAAAGCAAATACCAGGTGATAATTTTCATTCTATCAAGCAAGCTGAAATAAAAACTCTGAGTGAAGTGGATGGGCAAGATTCTATCTCCAAGCAATAGGCTTTACTACATTAACTAAAATAATCCCCTCCAAAGCCATACAACAGTTAGGTAATTTAAAAAAAGGTATAGTCATACTCATTCAGTGAGATGATGTCATAGACTAGCAACAGCTTCAAAGCAAGTCAAACACATATAAAACAAAAATTAAAATTTGACAGAAGTTACCTGTATAACCCACTGGAGCAAGACAACAAGCAATGGCAGAACATAGCATTTGGATTAAGCAGTTGGTAAGCAGTGCTGATGAGGGCTCAAATGTGTCAGTTGTTATTTGGTGCAGCTTAGCTACAGACATACTTAAGGGCAGGGCTGGCCTTCATTCCCAACATTAGCTACAGACAGACTTAAGGGCAGGGTCAGACTTCATTCCCAACATTAGCTACAGACAGACTTAAGGGCAGGGCTGGCCTTCATTCCCAACATTAGCTACAGACAGACTTAAAGGCAGGGTCGGCCTTCATTCCCAACATTAGCTACAGACAGACTTAAGGGCAGGGTCAGCCTTCATTCCCAACATTAGCTAAAGACAGACTTAAGGGCAGGGCCGGCCTTCATTCCCAACATTAGCTACAGACAGACTTAAAGGCAGGGTCGGCCTTCATTCCCAACATTAGCCACAGACAGACTTAAGGGCAGGGTTGGCCTTCATTCCCAACATTAGCTACAGACAGACTTAAGGGCAGGATCAGCCTTCATTCCCAACATTAGCTACAGTCAGACTTAAGGGCAGGGTCAGCCTTCATTCCCAACATTAGCTACAGACAGACTTAAGGGCAGGGCCTGCCTTCATTCCCAACATTAGCTACAGATAGACTTAAGGGCAGGGCCGGCCTTCATTCCCAACATTAGCTACAGACAGACTTAAAGGCAGGTTCGGCCTTCATTCCCAACATTAGCTACAGATAGACTTAAAGGCAGGGTTGGCCTTCATTCCCAACATTAGCTACAGACGGACTTAAGGGCAGGGTTGGCCTTCATTCCCAACATTAGCTACAGACAGACTTAAGGGCAGGGTCAGCCTTCATTCCCAACAACAGTACTCTTAGACAGATGCTACTAGAACCTAGTCAAGAAATGTTTTTATAGTACTTAGTGTACTCAAATGGGGAGGTACAAAGCATTTTAGCTCTGGAAGTGTGCTTCAATTGGGAATGAGATATTACTAAACAGTGTTGTTCGCAATTAACTGAATTATACAGTGGAGGTGGGATTACATCAAGGATCAGCTCTGCGCCCTTTCTTATTTGCAATGGTGATGGACAGGTTGACAAACGAGATCAGACAGGAGTCCCCGTGAACTATGATGTTTGCAGATGACATTGTGATCTGTAGTGAGAGTAGGGAACAGGTGGAGGAGACCCTGGAGAGATGGAGATATGCTCTAGAGAGAAGAGGAATGAAGGTCAGCAGGACTAAGACAAAATATATGTGTGTGAATGAGAGGGAGGATAGAGGAATGGTGAGGATGCAAGGAGTAGAGGTGGCGAAGGTGGATGAGTTTAAATACTTGAGATCAATAGTTCAGAGTAATGGTGAGTGTGGAAGAGAGGTGAAGAAGAGAGTGCAGGCAGGATGGAGTGGGTGGAGAAGAATTTCAGGAGTGATTTGTGACAGACGAGTACCAATAAGAGTGAAAGGGAAGGTCTACAAGAGGGTAGTGAGACCAGCTATGTTATATGGGCTGGAGACAATGGCATTGACAAAAAGGCAGGAGTTAGAGCTGGATGTGGCAGAGGTAAAGATGTTAAGATTTGCACTGGGTGTGACAAGGGTGGACAGGATTAGGAATAAGTATATTAGAGGGTTAGCCCAGGTTGGAAGGTTTGGAGACAAAGCCAGAGAGGCAAGATTACATTGGTTTGGACATGTGCTGAGGAGGGATGCTAAGTATATTGGGAAAAAGATGCTAAGGATGAAGCTACCAGGTAACAGGAAAAGGGGAAGGCCTAAGATAAGGTTTATGGATGTGGTGAGAGAGGACATGCAGGTGGTTGGTGTGACAGAGCAAGATGCAGAGGACAGGAAGAAATAGAAACAGATGATCCACTGTGGTGACCCCTAACGGGAACAGCCGAAAGATGATGATGATACAGCTAAGCCAATCAAAATCAGGATTATGAACTTCAGGATATTAGAACCTGTCAAACTAGAGTTGGGGGTTATAATAATGGTTAGGTGTTTACCTCACAGACGCAGGCTACAGGGTTTTATTCTTATGTGGGGGTTGTAATAATGGTCAGGTGTTTACCTCACAGACACAAGATGCAGTATTTTATTCTCAACAGGGGGTTGTAATAATGGTCAGATGTTTACCTCACAAACACAAGGTACAGGGTTTTATTCTCAGCCTTGAGAGAAATTGGCTAGGTTTAAAATGTCCCACAAGGGAAGCTAGCCTAGTACTTACCTATAAACTTATGAACCTAGAGCAGTATCACATGAAACCTATAGCAAGCAGGTATGTTAATTAACATTCTCAACAAATTATAAAAATGATTTAAGGTTCTTAACATTAGATCATGGCTGATATTATTTCTCTTCTCAAGAGCTCAGACAAGATACATGCTGTAAAACTTTGACCTCACTTGTAGGAAAAGCCAGACTCATCTTTAAAGGATTTTTTAAAATATTTGAATACCAATGAAGCAATAGATTCAAGGCAACATGCATTCATAACAGGACATTTATGGCAAAGAAATGTAGTATTACTTTACTTGACAATACTTTATACTTCTACAGAACAATAACAAAAATAATAAAGAAATATACACCACAAATTTCAGCAAAGTCTTTTTTTCGAATGTTTTGTTCATTGTCAGTAGGCTATGAGTAGCAGCCTTCTAGAGTAGCATATACATCTCAACCCAGACCTTAAATAAAACAACTTTATTTAAGCACTTTAATCATTTAATTTATTACATTAAACGCTTATGCATCAGAATTTTTATATAATGATAATAAATGAAGTGGTTACATTGAGTAACACAATGGTGAGACATTTCACATAAACTTGTAAAAATTGCATTATTATTGTAGCAATGTAGTATTTAATAACAGGCTATAAATCTAGTGAAAAAAATCCACATTCATTTTTATTTATTCTTATAGGGACAAGAGCATTAAAGACAATAGCTTTTTTTGCTGTACAAGTTTTAATTAACTCCCACCTGCCCAAATTCTATAGACGCATGAGAGGGAGTACTACAGTTTACCTTTGTGGGATCAGAATTGTTTATTCAGTCATTCATTTTCACATAAACTTATTAATCCAGTGCAGGGTTATGAAGCAGACAGAACCTAGCCTGGCTTTCAATGGGCAAAAGGTATAGAAACTCATCCTGAATGGGATGGTTACTCTTCACAGGGTTCACACACTCATGCCACATGCACTCCTATTTGCAATTTAAGGTTTAGCTAATTCCTTGTTTTTAGAATGTGAGAGAAAAATGGAACGCATGGCAAAAGCCCATATGAGCCCAAGATGAGTATACAAACTTTACAATGAAGGTACTCCAGACAGTTAATAAACTAAAGAACTAAGTACTGTACGGAAGTAATGCTTGCTGTTGCACCAATGTCCCACCTGAGATTAGAATCATGGCTTTCCAAACAAAATTGTTGCAACAGAACAACTAACTGATTCCTTTTATTCCTTTTATGTTCTGAGGTGGAGCTTTCTATTAATTTCTCCAATGTGCCATATTGGATGTGCAAATTTGCATTTTAGAGCATATACAAAAGCTTTCATTTAAGCTGGAAACACTCCAGTTATTTCAAACATTGCTTGATTTATTATGTATTAACAAGTAGGACTATAACTTGGTGGATGGTAACTCAACAAATACTATCTAGCTGATGCCATCTGCTGAGATTCAAAGGAATATGGATGTATTTACATATACTGAGAGTATCGTAAGACTGCAGTTGTATCACTCATTTATTTTCCTAATTCTTGGTATTTCCTGTTTCCCTGCAGTTGTGCAATCAAATAGCTATTGTATAAATATATACAAAAATGGGGTTGTGAGAGTGAAACCCCAATAGGTGTTGCAAAAGGTTACTTCCCTGCAAAAAAAAAAAAAACTTTCCAGCAAATGATATCTTCATCTTAAATGAGTGGGTCTTGTGTGTGTGTGTGTGTGTGTGTGTGTGTGTGTGTGTGTGTGTGTGTGTGTGTGTGTGTGTGTGTGTGTGTGTGTGTGTGTGTGTGTGTGTGTGTGTGTGTGTGTGTGTGTGTGTGCTTGTATCTGTGTGTTTTACTCACTTTTTCATCCACACAGCTAACCACTGTCTGGTCCTGGCACCATACCTCATTCACTGTCTCTACCAACCCTTCCTTACACCCCTCCACAACTTTTGTTTGATGCAGGTTGGAGCCAGTGAGGAGATCTGTACATCTTGGGACACCATCATTTTTCTGCCTTTTTTTCTTAAGTCTGCCCCTTGTATATGCCCAGTAATGTTTGTGGCATTTGACTTGCAATGGGTAATTAGAACTGAACATTTTGTCAGTAACACAAGCCATCACCCTCTTTCCAAGGTAGCTGTTGGACATACACCCACCCCCATACTCCCCCCAGGACAGGCATGCCCATCCTATTCTAACAGCTCTTCAGATGACTGAGCTGCTAATCCAACCCAGGTTGCCTTAACTATAGTCAGGGCTTTATCCTCCAGCCAAGGTGCTGGCTAGATAATTTAAAGGCAAGGTTAACTCATCCAGTTTATTGTCAAAGATTTATGGTTTGGCACTAGCAAGGTAGTCTGAAAAACTGTTCCAGAAGAAACTTTAATTTTTTGGGGGGAGAACTGTTCCAAATGCTGTACCCATCAGTACATCTGCTTTCAAAAAACAACCACATCCTTCTGAAGTAACACAACACATACCACTGCAAATTTCTCCCCTTGTTTTCATTGCTCACGATATGGTCCCTCCTTTACCCAAACCTACTTGCCTTTATTTTTCCATGTACTTAAGTCATTACACTTTCATAACTTATTTATATAAGACTTCCATGATATATTATCTTTCACTCAACCTGTTAATAATGTAATTACAGACTTGTTACAAAATTTGAATGAAAAAGACATTAACCCATATAAACTCTTCTTTAGGAAGGGAATTTTTAAGGTACCTTTGATGCATACTTTAGGTAGCTGTAGTTTTCTTCCTCTTTATTTTTCATTGCACCAGTATTCCCGACATCTGCCCTTCAACATTCCTAAATCTCATCCTTTGTGCACTTATTTCTTGCACATACAACAAAAAAGTACAGTTGTGTAAAATCTTACCATAACAGTAGATTTCCTTGCCTTCACTGCTGCAGCATTGTTAACATACGGGATTCACTGGTGTGGAAGCCAGATGTCCTGCCAGTCTAGCAAAGACTCCTGTTGCTTTAAGGTATGCCAGATGTCACCCAAATGCTCCTTGCATTGCATAGGGCATAAAGGTGATGTTCAGGTCTACCATAATCTACCATAATCAGAACTGATTGCCCCAGTAGGAACACTACTCCAAGGAACCCAAGAGGTAATCTGTACATCCAGGAAGGCAAAGGACTAGGGGATGGAGGGAGGGAGTGAATACTGCAGCAGTGAAGACAAGGACATCTACCATTATGGTATGATTTTACACAGCTGTACTATGTCCTTACATTCACTGCTGCAGTGTTCTTAACATATGATAAAGTGCCAAAGCTCAAGAGGAAACCTGGGAGGGGGAAGGAAGAGAAGAGAACCCTAAGAAGCAATGAAGAACAGCACTAGCAAAACCAGCACTAGCTCTAGAAATACCACCCAACTTGTAGTGCTTGGTAAAAGTATGCACAGAAGCCCAGGCAGCTGCTTTAGGAATAGAATTAGTATCTAAGCCCTTGAAGAAAAGCACCAGAAGAAGCCACAGCTCTAGTAGAATGAACCTTAACTGAAGAATGAAGGCTCTTGCCATAAAAAAAGTGTAATGGAAATAGCCTTAGTAATCCAAGAAGAAATAGTTTGCTTGGATACAATGAGTCCCAAAGATCTAGGATGAAAAGAAACAAATAACTAATCAGATTTTTTAATAGCCTTAGTCTTTTCCCTAAGTTGCCTGCGCACTTCCAAAGTATGCAGCACCCACTCACTGTCAGATTGCAGAGAGGGGAATAAAGTAGGCAAATTAATATACTGATTTAGCGATAGCTTGTTAACCACCTTAGGCATAAAAGAAGGGTTAGTGTGCAAGGACACCCTGTCCTCATGAAAGATCAAAAAGGAGGACAAGCCATAAGGGCCTGCAACTCAGACACCCATCTGGCTGATAGAATATGGATCGGAATCTCCTGCAAGTCAGCCGTTTCTTCCTGCCGAGCTTTCTGCTTCAGCACCTCCTGCTCCTGCCTTAGACTTGCGATCTCTTCCTCCCACTTCTTCAGCTGCACTTACATTTACTGCTCTTACATCTTCACCTGCAACAACGATAAAACAGCTGCTACAGCAGCCATCTGTGAAGTCAGTGAGCTCCAATCCAGTCATTATTCAATCAGCTGGTTTTGATCCACTTTTTCATCTATGAGATCACAAGGGTGTGAACAATCAAACAGTCCTCCTCCAGTTGCTGCTGCTCAAGCTGCTTCAAACCCTGCAGTCTTTTTTCATGGATCGCACGAATCTGCATCCATTAATGTTCAATCAGCTGATTTCAAATCTACAATTTCAACTGATGGATTGCAACAAAAAGTTTTGTGAGTCCAGATACTGATGTACAAACACTCGGAGTTAGAGTTTTTTTGTTCAGTCGGGATTTTTAGAGCGCATTGCGGGACTGGGAATTTGTCTGTTGAACTCGAGACTGTCCCACTCAAATCAGGACATCTGGTAACCCTGTCCAGGAACAATGTTGCAAGGAAGCTGAAGCAGCAGGCTCAAAATGAGAAGGAGTCCACCTTCCACACCAGAGCACCTGGGACTCTGCACAAAACAGAGGAAGTTATCTGTTCAGTGGGGAGGCAACAAGATCCACTTGAAGAGAACCCACTGATGGATAATGTCCGAAAGCACATCCCATTCATGGCACTGAGTTAAAGACCTGCTAAGAGTGTTTGCCACAAAGTTCGGATTGGAAGGGATATAAACTGCCAGAAGAGTCACTTGATACTTGATAGCAAGATCCTATACCAGAAGTACCAACCAGCAAAGAAGATAAGATCTTGTTCCTCCCTATTTGTTGAAATATCACATCGCTGTGGTATTGTCTATGAATACCTTGAGAGGCTCTGGAGACAAAAGAGGATGAAAGGCCTGAAGATCCAGCAAAATTGCTGTCATTTCTTTGACATTGATGTGCTCCTTCTGCTGAAGAGGTGAACACACCTCCTGTACCTTTAGGGAGCCAAATATCGCACCCCCATCCCATGCTTGAAGCATCTGTGAACAATTCCTGAGAGGGAAGAGGGTATGAAAAGGGATCAGACAACTGCTAAATCCACCAATGAAGTTCCTGACTAAGACAAGGAAGAAGAGGAACTACAAAATCTAGACAATGTGCATGTTGAAGCCACACTGAGCACAGAAACGGCTGAAACTTTCTCATGTGAAGTTTGGCCAGAAGGAACATCAGAATATGGAAGCCAAGAAACACAGACTTCTCAGAAACTCCCTGGTGGTAATGGAAGCCAGAGGAAGAAGGGTGACAAAGAAAAAAATGAGAGCTAAGACCTTTGGAGGGGGCAGGGATGCAAGCACTGGCACTGTCTGAATCCTGCAACTCAGGAAAACATGATCCTGAGAAGGAGTCAGGGAAAATGTTTTGAAATTTATAGTGAACCCAGACTCTGAAGAAGGGAAATGGCAAAATGAAGATTTTGCAAAAGGAACTCTGAAGAGGATGCCTGGATCAACAGGTCATCCAAGTAAGGAAAAATATGGATCTCTTGAAGCCTGCAAAAAACTATCACAGGAGCAAGGCATTTGGTGAACACCCTTAGGGCAGTAGGAAGGCCAAAGGGCAAAGCAGAGAATTGAAAATGCCAGGAAGCAACAGAGAAATACAAAAACTTCCTGAAAAGAGGATGGATCGGAATATGGAGAGAAGCATCCTTGAGATCCAGAGATACCATAAAGGCCTGAGGGAGCAAGAAAGAAAACAGAATATGAAGTGACAACATCCAAAAGGAATGTACTTTTAGAAAAGTGTTTAGATGAGATAGGTCTAGAATAGGTCTCCAATCGCCCTCTTTTTTGAGCACTAGAAATAGTCCCTTTGGGACACAGGCACCTCCTTAATAGTACCATGAGTCAAGAGATTTTGAAGAACTTCTGGGAAAAAGGGAAGTTGTTCCTGAGGAGGTTGAGGAATGCCCATAAAAGGAGGATGGCTACCATGAAGTACCCTTGATGAATGATCAACAGAACCCAAGAATCCTGTGTGATCTGAAGCCAAACATGAAGAGAAAGAGAAAGGCAAAGAGAAAACAGGAACGTGACTGGGAAAAGATGAATAGTCAAACAGCACCTGGTTTGTCTGGAAAGGAAGGCTTCAGAATCCCAGAAAACTGAGTAGCCTTAGCAGGAAGAAGCCAAATACCACTCTTCTTACCTTTAGTAGTACTGCGGGATTGCCTATGAATAAAGGCAGGCTTAGCGGGGTTGTTTTTCTGAAATTTAGGCACAGGAGAAATAAACATGTTTAAGCTCCTGTAAGGCCTTACCCTTATCCTGAAGGAACTTAAACAAACCAGCAGCAGCTTCCCCAACAAAAGTTTAGAATCCAGAGCAACATCCATCCACTTAGCTTTACTCTCATCAGGTGGAGGTTGAAGCCTAAGCCAAGACTACCTTCTCATCAGTGAAACAAAAACAACAGCCCTAGAAGATGCATTTGCCTCATCATAACTACATTTAATCGAATGATGAACAACTTGAGAGGAAGTCCATAGCAAGGAAAGAACAGAAGTTCTACCCACAGAGTCTGGAAAATCAGAAATAAGTTGACAGGCCTGAGAAAGAAGAGCCAACGCATACCTAGACATATGGGTCAGATAAATAATAGTAAAACACACCAAACCATGCAAGTAAGACAAGATGCACGGACTACACCAAAATCACCAGAAGAACACAAAAACAGTCCAGCATCAAAGAGGTGGGAATAAATATTCTTTTATTGTGGCAAACCATAGCAAACCAGTTTCAGCAATAATAAAGCCTTCTTCAGTGCTATAACACACGTTAAATGGCATATCCTTTAAATAGTAAAACTCCTAATGAGAGTACTGATCATATTGGTGCATACCAACTTAACACAATTCATTGAGGCCAGGCTTAAACAAAGCCCCCAGCCTAACAATCCAAGTAGATTCTTTTTCATTTAGAATAGTATACCATCCTCTTTTGCACATTTTGTTACCATGGACTGTATCTATAATAGTAAAATGGAATTTGGCAATGGTATGGGTCATAGTATGTTTATAGAGTGCATTGGACATTCTTTTGTTTTTAATATCACTGAGATGTTTACTAATCTGAAATCTCAGTGGCCAAGATGTTTGTCCAGCATAAAAAGTGGAACAAAAACATGTGTCCAAATATATAACCCAGTCACTACTGCAATTATCAAAAGTGCGAATTTGGTATATCTTTGAGGTATTATTACTAGTAAATTCCTTGGTTTTCAAAACATGTGCACAAGCCCTACAATGGCCACAGGGAATACTGCCCACTAGTGTGTCTCCAAATAAAGTGACCTGTTGGTGTTTATATCATGCTATCAAAAGATGAAAATAGCGAACGCTATTTCATTGAACCTAAAATATCTAAACCACAAAATATCAAACATTCAGAACAGCAAATTTTTTCCCATGACAGAAGCTTTTAGAAAATTCCCCCAATTCAATACCCTTCTTCATGCAACCAGCCACCACCCTCCCCACGTCATCCATAACATACCTAAATCTCAATTTCTGTGTATTAAACGCATTTGTTCTACTGATCAAGCTTTTTTGTCTGGCAGGAAGGATTTAGCTAACAGATTTCTCAGCAGAGGATATCGAGTTGATAACATACACAAGGCTTGCTCCATTGCAGCAGGACAAGATAGGGATGTATTGTTACAATACCATCACATGTCTAGTAACGGGGGTAAACAAGCACCCCAACCTGTTCATTTGGTTACCACTTATGAACGCAATACAGACACATTTAGAAACATTATCAATAATCATTGAGACATACTAATGGCCAATGAGAAATTAGCTGACATACTTTCACCACGATGTCTATTCTCTTATCGCAGGGGCCGCACTATACATTCTTATTTAACTCATTATAAGCACTTCTCTTCAGCAAACACTCAACAGGTCACATACCTCAAAGATTACCAAATTTGCACTTTTGATATTTGCAACAGTGACTGGGTTATATATGTTTTTGTTCAGCTTTTTATGTTGGACAAACATCTCGGCCACTGAGATTTCAGATTAGTGAACATTTCAATGATATTAGAAACAACAGAATATACAATGCACTCTATAAACATACTATGACACATACCACTGTCAAATTCCAAATTACTATTATAGATGCAGTCCATGGTAACAAAATGTGCAAAGCAGGATGGCAAACTATTAGGCTGGGGGCTTTGTTTAAGCCTGGCCTCAATCAATTGTGTTAAGTTGGTATGCACCAATAGGATCAGTACTCTCATTACGAGTTTTACTATTTAAAGGATATGTCATTTAATGTGTGTTATAGCACTGAAGAAGGCTTTATTATTGCCGAAACTGGATTGCTTTGGTTTGCTACAATAAAAGAATATTTATTCCTATCTCTCTTTGATGCTGGACTATTTTTGTGTTCTTCAGATAATTAATAGCCCTAAGGTTAGCAGAAGTGTAAACCTTCTTACCCAGCCCTTCCATAGCTCTGCTGTCCTTGTCAAAAGACAATAAGTTGGGCAAAGGAAGCAATTGAGACAACTTGTCAGAGGCTACGAACACTACAGAGGGGTCAGCAGCAATACATTTATAGAGAAAATAATCCTCAGACACCCTATAAAACATATCAGGCTTCTTGGGAGCAGGGGCAGAGAATCAGGCTCATGAGAGGCATTGGAAAAAGCATCCAGCAAAGCAGCCAAAACAGGAGGAATAGCAGGTTTAGGAGATTCCAGCTGCAGCATCTCATATTACCTCTTATTGATATCAGAGACCTGAGCATAATCCCACTTAAAAAAAAAAATCCATCATCCTAAATAGTGTATCCCTAAAGGTAATTTCCTCGAAAAGAATATCAGGAGTAATATATTCCTCCTCCTCTGACACATGGTCCAAAGGAAAAGGAAGTTGAGCAGAATAAGTTAGGAATTCATTACTAGAATTCAACTCATCCTCAGAGGAATCCTGCTCTCCAGGCCTTATAAAGGAATTAGAAGACCAAGGAGAAGTAGGAACCGAAACCCTGTGAGGGGGCTTTAAGGACATGAAAGCAGTAAATAGTGCCTGAATGAAGGCCTGCCACTCACTTTCTGGATGCCTTGGAGCAAAAGAAACATGTTTAACTTTTGTTTATTTTTTAAGAGAACATCCCCTCCAAAAACTGAGAAGGCTCAGAATCAGGACAACAGTCGAAAACCAGACTAGGAACTTCTTCCACAACTAAAATCTGAGGAACTCGCCTGGGCCACTCAGAAAAAATAAACCATGGTTCCCCTGAACATCTGAGATGGATGCCTGCAAAGCCTCTTCAGACATGCTGCCAGCCAGATCCTCACCTGCCTCCAACATGGTCGTGGCAGAGAAATCTGACAATATAGCCAGGTGAGCCTCTGGGTTTGTAACAACCTTGGGAGAAACACCTGACAGAGGCTGGACAGCAGAAGATTCCAGTCATACCTTTTTCACCTTCTTCTTCCCTAATGGTTGACCCTCGGGGAAGGAGATTCCTTCCATTGTATCTTTAGTGAGAAGCTTAAGACGCTGGTTCTCAAGTTACAAGGAAAGGGAAGAAAGTCTAACGTGAAGGGTTCTTGAAACAAACACCTGACAAACTGAACAAGGTGTATGCTTATGAGAAGCTCCTAGACAAAAAAGACACTTATTGTGGCAGTCTT
>NC_056741.1:1269737335-1269792335 GCF_019279795.1 Protopterus annectens | reverse complement strand
AGGCCATAAAATACCCATAAAGATGATAGCATGGACTCTTAAGGTTAATAAAGAAATTATGTATTATTACTGTTTTGCAAGAAGCCCAGACTTCCCGGATAGAAGAAATACAATAAGATTAAGAGAGACATTCGAGGAAAGAAAATTACTTGCAGAAGGAAAAACTTTCAAAAGCTTCAAATCCAAATTTGTGTTCATTGATACAACAGATCCATGAAAAACAGTATATAGACCATGAAACCTTGGGCCATTTGGAAAAAGAAGCAACTGAGAAAGTGCAAAAACATATAGAACAAAATCTAGAGATTTTTGAAAGGTATAAAAAATCAAAATGGACATAGGAAAGAAAGAGAGATCAGATATAGTTCAATATTTATGCAAAGGAGAAAGCCAAATTAATCAATACAAAAAAAGCAGCTCCAGAGATATTTGAGGAGAAATACAGACAAAGGCATCCAGATATGAAAAATTCACAATGAAAAAAATAATATCACAAATAGAGAACACAGAACAGAAGATTAGTACAGTAGAAGTTAAACAAATAGAAGCTGTAGTTTTGGAATACCTGCAAAGTGGAGGATTTAGTGCAGAAAGTCAAATATAAGTTATGTCATAGCATGATAGAACAATGAGTCCCCCGGGTAAGGAGAAACAGGAGGAGTGGGAGACATCTGAAGAAGAAACATGGACATGGCATAGTAAAAGAGATTTAATATGGTGGAATGTTTATGCAAAGGATAATGCAAAACTAAACAATAAAAAAAATTCAGCACCAAAGATATCTGAAGAGAAATACAGGCAAAGGCATCTTGATGTGGAAAAGTTTACAATACAGAAAAATAAGAAAATAAAGGGGAAAGTGGAAAAGAGAATTAGTAATGGAGGAGTTAAAGAAATAGATACTGAAGTTATGGATTACCTGTGAAGTGAAGGATTTAGTGTAGAAAATCTAACTCTGATAACACCATAGAAGGATAGAATAACGAATACTCAAATTAAGAAGAAACCAGTGGAGCAGGAAACATCTGATAAGTTGCCATACGAAGATACTTTGGAGTCTTCAGTAGGAAACTAGTATAAAAGTTCAGTTGGAGTTGCATAGCAAGGGAGGCAACAGGAAACTGTAGCAACTATGAAGTTGTGGAGTGATAGGCCAGTGGCTTCTGATATGAAAGAGCAATGAATGGCACAGGTTGAAGCTAGACAATATGTCACAGGAAGATGTTCTGTAACTTTCTGTTGAATGCCCACAAGAAACGGAGACCAAAGAATGTGCCCTTAGTTTTGAAGAAAGTGAAGAGTTGCTTTATTTAGTAGAGATGGATAGACACAGAAAGAAATAGAGTACAGAAAGTCAAAAAGACCCAAACGTTAGCAGTTTGATAAAATGGATACAGTAATCAAGACTGTTCATAGAAATGCATTTGGTATAACGGAAGCAAATATATTACTGTGGAATTAAATTAATAACAGTCTTACCACAAAACACAGGGTAGTAAGGGAAAGGAAGGGGAGAAATCAAATGTCATCACTGAAGTATCGAACAGAGAAAATTATAAAGCACTAAAAACTAGAAGAGTATGGAAGAAGGAAGAGATCAACAAAAATACTCAGAAAGATAGATATGATAAAAGCAATGCACAGTATCAGAACAGGCCAGGATCTATTATGCACTATTCCAAAAGATAGATATTAGCACAGGCAGAAAAACTTAGAAGATATGCAGATAAATATATAGGAAAAGTACAAAAAGAGCAAATCAATGATGACCCAAAAAAGTTTTATAGAGAACTGGGAAACAAGGCAAAAGGAATTGAAACGCTACCAAAGAAAGAAGTAATAAACCCATTTTGGAGAAATATCTGTGAAGATCCTTTAGAACATAACAAAGAGGCTGAATGGACAGAAGTAAAAGAAACAGTATGAAGTTCAAATGTATAGGATATGAAATTGGAAGAAGTAACAGCCAGATAAACTGAAGCAAAATTAAGAAAAGACCCTAAATGGAAAACCCCAGGCTCAGATGCAGTACTTGACTATTGACTAAAAGTATTAACATCTTTACATGAAGAGTTAGCCATGAGTAAAAACTATTTGTATGCACACCTTGAACAGACACCATCCTGGTTAACAACAGGAAAATGATACTCCTCCTTAACAGTGAACCTACAAGATATCCTAAAAACTGTAGACCAATATAAGAGTTTATAGTCATTTAGAAGAAAACTCAAACATGGCAAAAGAACAAAAGGGTAACAAACGAAAGTCATGTGGAACAAAGAATAATTTGTTGTTAAATACAGTCATACTGGAGAATTGTAAAAGGGAGAAGAATCTAAGTATGACATGGATAGACTACAAAAAAACATTGGACTGCATCCCGCAGTCATGAATAAAGGAGTGCTTACAAATGTATAAGATAAACCCTACATTGCTTCATTACATTAGAGTGATGAATCAGTGGCAAGCCACTTTGCAGCTAAGCCATGATAAAGGATAAACCTTTATCCCTGGAATAAAAATGCAAACGGGATATTCCAGGGTGACTCTTTGTCACCACTCCTCCTTTGTCTTGCTGTTAATCCACTAACCTGTCTACTTAATGGATTAGGTCATGGTTACAATTTGGTTCCCAGAAAACAACAAAGTGTAAAGACTTCTCATCTTCTTTCTGTGGATGATTTAAAACTGTATAGTTCATCAGATGAGGAACAACTGCAAGTGGTCAAAACTTTCTCAGATGATGTAAGAATGATATTTAGTCTTGAAAAATGTGCAAAAGCAACATTTAAAGCAGGAAAGCTGCAGCACCAAGAAAATATCAGTCTGGGACAGGAATGTGATATAAAGGAACTTGAGCAGCAGGGAGTGTGTAAACATTTGGGACTCGATTAAGAATTGACAATAAAACATGAAAAAATGTGAATAAAACTTAGCAGGGAGTATTTTAGAAGACTAAAATTATTACTGAAAACAGCCACAACATCTAGGAACCGAGTTGAAGGTGTAAACCAATTTGTTCTTCCTGTTCTAACTTTCAGTTTTGGGCTGATTGGCTAACCCCAAAAGGTATTGGATCAACTGGACAGAAAGACAAGAAAAATGTTTCATGCTTATCAAATGATTTATAAAAATCAGTGTATACCAAGATTATATTCCTCATTCTAAAGGCAGTATGGGCCTTCTCAAACTTGATTACATGTATAGCTCTGCAGTCATAGGACTGCTTACAAATCCAATTTGATCTTCCTGTTCTAACTTTCAGTTTTGGGGTGATTGGCTTGCCCCAAAAGGTATTGGATTAATTGGACAGAAAGACAAGAAAATTGTTTCATGCTTATCAAATGATTTATAAAAATCAGTGTATACCAAGATTATATTCCTCATTCTGAAGGCAGTAGGTGTCTCCTCAACTTGATTACATGTATAGCTCTGCAGTCATAGGACTGCTTACAAATCTGTTGACATCACAAGATCCAAACATAGTGAAAGTTTTAAAACATGAGGAGAGCAAGTCTAAAATGATTTCCCTTCTTAATTTAGCAGAAACATAGTGTCAAGTGGAAATGGAAATCAAACCAGAAGTAGATGAAAATCAGGCAGAAACTGGATGTGCCAGAAAATAAAAGAAAGAAAGTATATAAGGGGAATGATCAGATGAGAAGGCAAGTATTATGGAAAAGGCATAATTACAGTTGCAAGTACAGAAAACTCCTGGAACAACCTCATGTCAATCAGGATCTGACACAGGAATGGTTAAGGAGAGGTGAATTTAAACCAAAAGACAAAAGATTAATATCGGTGGCACACTGAAACAAAATTATCTTGACTGTAAGATAAATGAAATACACTGTAGCCTTCAAAAGTTCAATCTTTTAATTCAAAAATACTTGAATACATGAGCACTTTTGTCATTTTAAGATTAAAGCGCTCATGTATTCAACTATTTTTGAATTAAAGGATTGAACTTTTGAAGGATGCAGTATATTTCATTTACTTTACAGTCCAGATAATTTTGCTCCAGTGTGTCGCTTCTTTCCTAGTTAGCTTCTTTGCTTTCTGGAGTTAATATCAGGGCTCAGAATAGTGGACTACATACACACTGGTTTACAAAATCCATTGAACATGTCAGAGAAAAAGACAAATGCAGATTTTGTAAAACAAATTGGAAACAGTTGCACATTTTGTTGCTTGGTGTAATATACTAATGGCAGACAGCCTGTATACTAAAAGGCATAATAATGTTGCAAGACTGTTGCTTTGAGGATTGTGCAAACATTATAATATTGAAGTAGCTGAGAAGTATTAGAAACATGAGCCATGAAGCATTATAGAAAATGATGACGTTTGCATCACAAGGGATCACTATGTGAGAAAACCAAATATTGTAGTCCATGAAAAGAACACAAAAGCTGCATTGGTCATTGAAATTGCTATACCCAGTGATTACAGTGTGTTATGTACAAAGGGACACAAAGACATAAAATACCAGGATTTGCAGGCAGAAATGAGGACCATGTGGAAGAATACCCAGACAGTTCCAATAACAGTAGGAGCAATGGATCTCAAGAAAGAATTTGCAGTCATATTTAGATATGTTACTGATATATGTAACTCCATATGATTTTCAGAAGGAGTCAGTTCTGGGCACATTGCAGGTGCAGAAAAGAGCACTTTTTGCTAACATCAAAGATGGAAACAATACTAATTTCATGAACTTTAATCATACTTTCACTTAGGAATGGGGTCCATTCCTGTCATGGTATTAGAAGCTCAAAAGATTTGGAGCAAATTAAACTGAGAGAATATGTAGAGCTATATGAAGGGGAAAATAACAACAGAATGAAAAAAAGAAGGTTAAAAGATGACTATAAAATAGGCTAGAATGATTAATGGAGGAGAATGATTTGAATTGCTTAACTAATTATTAGAGAAAAGTAATATTGAAATATATAACAGGTAGTGGGGAGTATGAGGCAAAAGCAATTATATGAGAAGAAGGTGATAGAGAGGCATATGAGAGTAAACCAACTGGTGAAATGTTTCAGAATTGTACATGACAGTACATTTTATAGGTCAGGAAATAAAAGATGGTACGTGAACATTTCCTGTTCTGATTTCATACTGTATGAAATTCCTTATGTTTAACATGTGTGCTGAATACAGGGAATCACCATAAAGTTAATATAACAACAAAAGGCCATTGAATCCAAACAGTAAATATTTATTACATAAAGTCAATACAACATTCACTCTAACTCCTCAGCTTAATAGCCTTCAAGGAGCAAAAAAAAATAAATGTCGTCATCCCTTAAATAACTCAATAAAAACACCTGACTCATCCAATTAAACAATTAAAATCAAATTCAAATTAGGAGCTTTCATTTACAATCTACATTTACACCAGCAGGGGCAGAGTACCATATTTAAAAGAAAAACACAGTTTCTTTATACAAAAGCTTACTTTTAATATCTAAGCAGTTATCATACACAACTATTTCTTCCAAAATATTACCCCTTAATTCTCCTGGGTCATTATTATGATGTATTTTAAAATGTGTGGCCAAAGGGGTTTCAAGCTTGGCATTTTTTATATCCCTAACATGTTCTTGTAATCTTAGCTTGAAAGCCTTTTTACTTTCCATATGTAAAACAAATCACAGGAACATCTCAGTGCATAAACAATTCCTTCAGTATTACAGTAGTATCTCTCATTGGGTTTGAAAGTCAGACCATTAATTTTATCAAAACATTTTACAATGTACTTACTGAGCAATTACCACATGCAAAGGTCCCCATATTCCTAGGCTCCATCAACAAAGTATTACCCAATATCATAAACTTACTATGAAAAATCATATCCTTAATATTACATCCCCTTTTAAAAGATACCAAAGGGGGTATCAAACAATATGTTAACAAATTCTCTAAACTTTAATTAAAAAAAACAATAAAACTTTATGATGTTAATCACATGTTCAATAAATGCATCATTCGTAGTAACAAAATATATATTTTTTTATTAGTAGCTTTTTCATTAGTAACCAACCTATTTCTGCCATGTTTACTATTATGTCTATTCTTTGTTCATCTGAACCTATCCTATTTAATGACCTTTTCCAGCATTTCTTTGTCATACCCTCTCACCAATGACATATTAATATTCTTATGTGTTTCCATCTGTAGCTCTATATTATTATTATATAGCCTATGAATTCCTAAAAGTACATCATAGGGAGGTGTTTTAAGTAAATGAGGGGGTGGCAACTATGTCCATCTAGAAAGTGACTACTATCCTCAAATTTTCTATGGACTTTTCTTTTTCTCCTGCCATCAGATAAACCCTCTAATTGAGCATCCAAAAATACAATAGTTTTCGCATATTGAAGTTCATCAAATTTAAGACCAAATCTATTATCCTGTAGGCTCTGTATAAAATCTAAATCTAATTCATAACCTCCTCTACATACAAAAATTAAATCATCAATATATCTATAATATTTTAATACATAGTTTTGAATAAAATCCTGTCTGTATAAATATTCTACTTCAAATATGCCCATATATAAGTTAGCATACATGGAGCAAAAGGTGCTGAACTATCCCAGCATTCAACATAATTTTGGGATTGAGGTTTTAAAATACTTTTTTGGAGATAGTCCAGTAGCTTATTATATAATAGAATTAGTTTATTTGTGCTTACTACATCATTATTTTGAACTTAATAAAGTAATTTATCATCACTTACAGGGAACGGCCATGGGGGCACCTTTTCCTAGATCATAAGTGCATGTATAATATTGATGACTTATGGTCTCTGGATCTTCTGAATGCATCCAAGCACTACACATCTGCTCTGTGTGGCTACCATCTTCTATCATTTTATCATTCCATCTTGTGTCTATCTTGCTTCTCCTAAAGTTTACCATCAATATTGGAGACATGTTCCATGTTCCTCCTTACTTTGCTGTGAAGAAATATTTCCTTACATTAGCCTTGAACTGGCCTGCTATGCCCACCCTCCCATATCCATGCCCCCTTCCCCTTTTGTCTTTTGTCTTAGATCCTCCCTTCCTGCAATATAATACATTCATGTTATGCCTTTATATTCTCTCTTCCAGTGTATACATGTTAAATGTCTTAAAGTGTTTTCCTCAGACTCCATCCCTTTCAACCCAGTAACCAAGTTGGTAATTTTTGTTGTACAATATGTCCTAGCTCAAACATCCTTTGCACTATGACCATCAGAGACAGACACAGTACTTAGGGTGCAATTTAACCAATACCATTTAGAATGGGAGGGGGACCACTACCTCTTTGGATCCCAGGCTGCATACTAATCACTCCAACATTTTAATGACCTTCACCACTGCTTTTTCACCTTACAATAAATGGTGAACAAACAGTACCAGTATGTGCAGGATAGCATAACTGCATACTTTTTTTATGTAATAACATAATTTGGGGATTACAAGTCAAACTTAAGTCAACTTAAGCCAGACAAAGCTTTTAAATTCTGCATGGCACTGCACCATTTTTAAACTGAACTAAGCCCTAAATACAGGCTATGTTGTTAGCATCTCCAGTAGTATGCCCCCAGTTAACCTTTTATACTTTTACACTTCTTAGCACCTAAGGCTACCAAGAAACATAATAGGACTCTATATTGACAAAAGTGTGATCCACTAGTAAATTCTTTATACAGAATAGTTATAGGAATAGCTTCACTACACACATACTCTTGCAGCTACAGTACCATGATCCCCACTCCCCGGTAGTGGCTTCCCTTTAAACTCTACTTTCTACTGGCTGATCTCCCTGTGTCTTCTTGGCCTGTTTCCCCTCGAATATCACCCTGTCTCTTATTCTCTTTACTCAGTTTGGCATAGCTTTAAGCTATTTTGGTTAAACTTATTGGTTCATCTTAAATAACTGATTACCTTCTCCCATACCTGGAGTTGTCTTTGGCTCAGCCCGCTACATTTGCCCTCACATTGCTCAGGCTCTCTCTGCTCCCCTAAACCCACCACCTCTCCCAATCACCCCCAAAACTATCAGATTTGTTTTTACCCTAACCACTCCTACTCAAACTACCCCACCAACCAGTAAATGAACCCATTACCTACCTTGGAAACAATCCCTCCCCAACCTATCACCACCCCAATTCCTCCCACTCGAATAAAAATATTTATTACCATACCAAAGACCCTACAACCAGCCCTCATCAACCACCACCACCAAACTCCTATCCCCCTACCATCTCCAGGGATCTATCAACACAACTAACTCTATTTCTCTATTAATATTCTTACTAAGTGGCTTTCCCCCTTAACTACCTGCCATGACAATGCTACCACAATATGATATAATACATATTTTCCTCTCAACAGCTGCTCACTTAATAACTTAACATTTTCAACTAGCCTCTCCCTATGCTATTCACAAGAACACATTTAGCCACTCTTCTCACATAAAAAAACACTGGTTTCTTAATATCACCAGCTAACTTAAACATAACTTGAATTCACCTAACAGCTTACAAATTAACTTGCCTAAAACAAAATTCAATTAACACTCCTTTCAAGCACCACAAACATATTTCATAATTTCTACACACTTTGGCTGCCATTGCTACTAAACTTATAATAAGTGGTGATATACACCCAAACCAAGGTTCCTATACCAACCCCACATCACTTCCTCAAGTACAAAATATATTTAATCTACCTCACAAAGGCTCTGACTTGCTACTTCTAAATTTGAACCTTAGAAGCATAGTCAACAAAGTCCAGAAAATCCACACTACCCTATCCCTTTAATTCCCAGATATTGCTGTCTTCACAAAGACTTGGTGAAAGCACATATTTTAGATAATTAACCTATGATCCTATAATGAAATCACTCCACCAGGATATAACATATTTAGACTAGACAAAAATCAGAAAAGAGGTGGAGAAATAGCTATACTATTGAAGAGTGACCTCACATTAGTATGACTAAATCTTAATATCACAAACCTAAACAATACCCACATTTTAGCCACTAAACTACAAGTAAATTAGAACAAGTACATAAATATTATAGCCACTTATGTCCCACCTGGCAATAATGTCTCCAGAATAGAATATATTTCCCAGTCTATATCAAAGTTTATACCTCAAGAAACTATCATTATGGATGATTTTAATGTAGACTGGACAACCTGTAATTCACACAACCCCAGTACTAACATCACACTCTGTGGCTTCACCCAACCTATCCAAACTCCTACTAGGAAGGACAAAAAAATCCAACAGACAATCTATACTAGACTGGACTGTAATCAACAAACCATACCTATACCAACATAGTGGCTGTTTACCTGTAGTAAGAAAAACTTCAACCCACAAGACCTAATAAGCACCCTAAGCAATGTAAGTGGTCTCTACTGAAGGATTTGCCCCTAGACTCTACAGTAGAATATTTCAACACTACATTTCTCAACATTTTTAACAGCTTGGCATCTCCTAAAACAGTTCATACTAAAGCAAAGTACATACCATGGTTAACTAACGAAACAAGAAACCTCCTTAGGCAAAGGGACAAGACTTGGCAATTATGGCACACCTGTAAAACCCAATACCAACAAATTAGAAATAAAGTCAAACACCAAATCACCCTTGACAAAAAGAACTACTGCAATAACTTACAATGGAAGCACCAAAGTAATCCCCCAAAATTTTGGAGCACTATCCAAACCATTCTCCACCCAGGACAAACCACACCCCCTCCCCCCAACATACCAAATTGCTCAGGTATCATTGCAGAAGAATTTAATAAATATTTCACAGAAAGTGTATTATCTCTAATTAAAAATAATAACTCTGATCCACCAATAACTCCCAAACCTTTCAATATTAATAACACCTCTTTCTCATTCCAACTCATCCCTACAACTACCATAGAGAAACTACTCAGGAAACTCAATCCTACTACAACAGCAGCTGATAACTTACCAATTGAATACTTAAAATTAGCAGCTGAAGCCTGTGTCATAGGTTCATAGGTTCATAGGTAGGTACTAGGCTATTGGCCCTAGGGCCTATATAAGCCTAGCTAAAAAATGTACCCTGGCTTTCGCCACCCAAGAAAATTATTTTCTTGTGCCCTTGTCGAGCAGAGCCACAGAAGTGATCCCTGGGGTGAATTTCCCATTTCCCATCCATTCATCAAGATTTTTCTTGAAAGTGCTAATGAGGAGCTCTGTTTGACATAGATAGGTAGTCTGTTCCAGAGTATGGGAAGTCTCTGGGACAGGAATCTATCCCTCCAGCATGTTCTGTTTATTGTGGTGACAAGGTTTAGGTCCCTAGAGTGTGTAGCTCAGAGGGATTGGGATTTCTTTAAGTGGAGCATGTCCAACAGCTCTGGGTTTGACATAGCTTTTTATGTTAGGCAGAGATCGCCCCTGAGTAGGCGATATGCGATGGAGTAGAGCTGTAATTTTCTGAGATGGTCTGCGTAGGGCATCTGTTTGAGGCCAGTAATCCTCTTTGTGAGGTATTTCTGTGGTCTTTCCAGTTGTTGTAGATGTCTTGTGAGGTACATACCAAAAGGGGTGTTGTACTCTATAATGAGTCTAATGAGTGATGAGTAGAGGGGAACAATGACCTCTTTTTTTCCTGGATGAGAATCTTTTTGTGATGAGATGAGCCACATAGAAGGATTTCCTGACCACTGTGGCGATGTGATTATCAAAGGAGAGAGCACTGTCCACCTGTGTCCCAAGGTCTCTTATCACATTTTCATCATTAAGTAGACTACCAGCTATGTGGTAGTTCATGGGTACAGAGTTTTTACCAAAGGGGATGACAATACACTTTTTGACATTGAGCTTAAGGCCATTGCTTTGACACCAGGTATCTGTCTCAGTGAGGCCCTTTTGTAGTTTGTCCACATCGTTAGGAGTTTTGATTATGGCTCCTAGTTTGCAGTCATCTGAAAACTTTGTTAGCCAAAGACCTTCTGTATTAGCCTGCACTTCAGAGAAGTAGATACCAAACAGGAGAGGACCCAGGACTGAACCCTGTGGTACTCCACTTGTCACTGGTCTGAAGTCGGATTTGGAATCCCTATTTTCACAGTGTGGGTTCTGTCCGTGAGCCAGTTGGCAACCCATCTTGTGACATAGGGATTTATACCTAGTTTAGTGAGCTTATCTATAATTCCAGAGTGGGGGATGGTGTTGGAAGCCTTGGCGAGATCTAGATAAGCTGTGTGAACCATTTTACCCTCATCTATGACTTTGATGACTGCTTCAAAGAAGTCAATCAGGTTTAGGAGACATGGTCTTCCTTTTACAAATCCAAACTGGGTAGGGTCCAGAGTTTGGAGATTACCAATGTCTTTGTTTATGAGTTCCATGATGATACGTTCCATGGCCTTGCAGACCAGGCTCATCGGGCTAATGGGGCGGTGGTTCCTGGGGTCCATTGTGGCTCCTCCTTTGTGGAGTGGGATAACCGTCACGGTGCGCCATTCAGTGGGTACAAACCCTGAGGTGAGGCTATGATTGAACATGGTACTTAGGTAGGGTGCCAGTTCATTCTGTAGTTCATGTAGAACTCAGCCTGGGATATTGTCAGGTCCCATGGATGCTGTGTTCTTGGCTTTGGAGAGTGTGTTTTTTACCTGTGCAGCCATGATTATAGGAACTTTGCATTCTTCCGGTATAGAGATGGGCCCTCTAGGGGGTGAGAGGGGGGTAAAGTTAGCACTGAACCTATCTGCTAGGATGTTGGCAATATCACTTGGTTCTGTATATTTGGTGCCATTGTGCTGTAACTCAGAGCAGATCTGAGTGTTCCCATTGAGATTCTTGACATAGCTATAGAATGCTTTGTGGTTGTCTTTAGAGTCAGTGGCAATTTTGTTTTTGTAACTAGCTTTGGAGGATTTTATGAGGGATCTCAGCTCCTTACTGAGGTTGATCAGGGAGTTCCTCCAGTCATGGGATTTTACTCTTTTTTGCAACAGTTTCTTTCTTCTGTTGTAGAGTTGGTTTATGACAGAGGACCACCAGATTGGCTTCCTTTTTTTTGGAAGATAACATCTTGGTTCTATTAGGGATAGCATGATCCATGCACTCGTGTAAGTGCTTATAAGTCCGCCTGCATGGGTGTCATGAAGTTTGCCACTTCTGTCTTAAGAAGTGTGAAGTTGGCTTTGGAGAAGTTTTTTATGATGGTTTCCCTAATTTGGGGTGGGATGTGGATGTCTAGGCTTATTAGCTTGTGGTCGGATCTGACCAACAAGGAATTGACCTCTGGTGTGGAACACCGGTTTCATATGTTGGTAATGTCCAGATCTAGGATATTGCTGCCCCTGGTGGGGGTGTGAATAAGTTAATCCAAGGCATTGGAATTTATTAATTCTAGAAAAAGAGTTGGTACATGAGTAGTTTTCCCAGTTAATGGTGGGGTAGTTTAAATCGCACATTATTAGGGCATTGGGCTGTACCCTAATACTTTCCAGTGTATCAAGAAATGAGGAGTGGGAATCCTGGGGCATGGTGGGGGGTCTGTAGCAAGCTACAATTTGGATTGCGGTCTTGCTCAGAGTTAGTTGCACTTGTATAATCTCGGATGCATTATGCTGTGCAACTAGACTGGAGGTGTGGATATCCTTAATGAATATGGACATGCCTCCGCCTTTAGTGCTTCATTCTGGGTTAGGTGGCCGAAAGGTATGGTATGAATTGTAGCCTGGTAATGCAGGGGTGCTCTCTGGAGATTTGAACCAGGTCTATGTCACTGCACACATGTCAATGTTCTCCATTTTAAGGAGTGCCTTGAGTGAGTGCATTTTGAGGTTTAGACTTCTAGCATTGAGTAGCATTACCCTCAGATTGTGCTTGCTTGTACCTGTTATGGTGGTGAATTTGTCATTTGAACCTTGCCTAAAAAAGGCACTATAGGGGTGGCAAGAGCCTTAGCCAGTATCCAGAATCCTAAGAGCGACAGGTGCAGGCCATCTCTGGCAAAGCATTGTGGTCTGTCGATCATGTCGTCCCAGGCAGACAAATACTGGATCCCCTTAGAATGACACCAGAAGCTTAGCCAATTGTTGAAGTCAATCATTTTGTCCTTGTACTGTGGTATCATTCTGGGTGATGGCAGGATGCTACTCTGGGTTAGGGTCATACCTGCCTGGGATACAAGATTGGAGAGCTCCTCCATGTGTCTTTTCATGTAGTCCAGGGAGGTATGTCTCAGGTCATTCACACCAACATGGACAATGACAGTGTCATATTTGTACTTATTGTGGAGTGACCTGAGTGCATGCATTATGTGGCAGATCCTGGCACCTGACAGGCAGCTGACAGTAACTTTCTCCTTGTTTAGTCTAGTGAGTGGAACATCAGTGTGCCTGACTATAGAGTCACCTATGACTAGAGTGTTGGGTACGTTGTTATGCCTTATGGGCTGTGGTTGAGTGGCACACTGAGTTTGTGGGCTATGTGTGATTTGGGTTGTGTTGGGGGGTGGAGTTTGCTTGTGTTTATGCTTTGGATGTCCCTGATGCTTGGGCAGGTTTTTATTGAGAGCGTCCGCGAATGTAGGTGTGTGTTTTGTGTTTCTATGTGTGTGTTTTGTTGGTGTAGGTTTTGAGGGACTATGTGATGAGTGTGGTGTGGTACAAGTGTTTACCTTCTCCTCTTGACTGTCTAGTCCAGTCTTGGGTTAAGAGAGCTTTGCTTCCAGTTTGGCTATATAAGCGCATCTCTCATAGTTTGTAGTGTTGGGTGGTAGGAGGAGAGGGTTGTCTGTGTACATGAGGCAATTGCTGCATTGCCCCAAGATGTCCAGATTCATCAGGTAGACAGGAGAAATCACTGGGAGCTGACCCTTAGACATGCCTGGATAGGTGCTTATTTATTACATACTAAAAACTGCTTTCCTCTAGACAAGTGAGGAAAGTTGAGTGCTGTAGTAATTTGCAGCTTATGTAGTACTTACAATGAGTTCTGAACAAGTGCTGAATTCAAAGAAACAGATTTGAGTGCTAAAACTAGAAAACTGGCTAGTTATAAGGAATAAAACTAAGCTAGAAGGCTTCCCTCCAACACAGAAGGGCTTTGGAGCTCAGAAGCCTACAAACAGTCTAGACCACTTAACAGGAAAGGCAGGAAACAAGCTTACATTTTTTTTGTTCCCTTTCCCAGATGCTCTCTTTGTACACAGTAGGAGTGCCTGAAATCAGAATATGATCTCACTGCACTCAGTTGAGTGAGCAAATGGGATGGGCCCAGAAGGAGTATCCAAACACAAATTTACAAGAGGGGAGGGCAGTTTAAAAGCTACTAAGATTAAACTTCCACTTGAGTTAATATTCATGCAACACAATTAAATCAATTTAAATACTGTATTATTTGAAAAAAGTGCAGATAAAAGGTACTTAAATTCTCTTATATGTCCAGTTGAATACAGCTAGATCTTAGCCTGCCAAAGCTGAGATTTGTTAGCAGAAAATATTTCAAACTGTATCACTTAAATAGTCAGTGACAGGAAATCAAAGAATGTGGCTACCCCCACACCTGCAATTACTAACAGACAATAAAATTCAAGCAAGCACTAACTGAAGAACAGAGTCAAAACTTCCACTTGAGTTAATATTCATGCAACACAAATCAATTTAAATACTGTATTATTTGAAAAAAGTGCAGATAAAAGGTACTTAAATTCTCTTATACGTCCAGTTGAATACAGCTAGATCTTAGCCGGCCAAAGCTGAGGTTTTTTAGCAGAAAATATTTCAAATTGTACCACTTAAATAGTCAGTGACAGGAAATCAAAGAATGTGGCTATCCCCACACCTGCAATTACTAACAGACAATAAAATTCAAGCAAGCACTAACTGAAAAACTGAGTCAAAACTTCCACTTGAGTTAATATTCATTCAACACAATTAAATCAATTTAATTACTGTATTATTTGAAAAAAGTGCAGATAAAAGGTACTTAAATTCTCTAAAGAAAGTGGCTACCCCCACACCTGCAATTACTAACAGACAATAAAATTCAAGCAAGCACTAACTAAAGAACAGAGTCAAAACTTCCACTTGAGTTAATATTCATGCAACACAATTAAATCAATTTAATTACTGTATTATTTGAAAAAAATGCAGATAAAAGGTACTTAAATTCTCTTATACGTCCAGTTGAATACAGCTAGATCTCAGCAGGCCAAAGCTGAGATTTTTCAATTCTTATTAATAGGTCTATCGCAGAACAATATATTCCATCAGTATGGAAAATTGCTCACTTAATCACCCTACACAAAGGTGGCAATTCAACAAAGCTCACAAATTATAGACCCATCGCCATTCTTTCCCCTCTATCCAAACTCCTGGAAAAATGTATCCACTCACAATTTCTCCAATACCTTTCCACCAGTAACCTACTAGCCAACTCCCAACATGGTTTCAAGCCCTATCATAGCACCACAACTGCACTTTTCAGCTTTACCAGTACCGCCAACCAACACAGAAATGAAGGCACAATAGTTTCTGCAGTTTTCCTAGATATGTCCAAGATTTTCACATGGTCTCCCACCACAAATTATTAACTGTCCTTTCCAACAAATTATTAACTGTCCTTTCCAATTTGAACCTCAACCCCTCTGCTCTTCTATGGTTCCAGAGTTATCCAGCTGGCCTCCAACAAGCAATAAAATGGCAACATGACCCCTCCCCCTTCTCCCTGTCACATTAGGAGTCCCAAAGGGTTCAATTCTTGGACCACTACTTTTTAGTATACTTGCAAATGACCTAAATACCACTACACCACTAGCTTCAATTATCCAATATGCAGACGACTCAACACTTATGCACCACATTTACCCTACAACACCTCCAGGCCATAACCCAGAAGTCCTTTTCAGAAACTGAATTATAGCTATCAAACTCACAGCTGGTGCTTAACCCTAAAAAAAAAAAAAAAAACTCATGATCTTCCAACCCACCAGACCCTCACACCCCCCACCACCTTTTCATTACTGCTAGCAATAATACACAAATCACTCCTGAACCACAAACAAAATTACTAGGTGTCGTAATTGACAATAACCTAAGATTTGACCAACACATATCTCAAACAATTAAGAAAGTTAATAAAAAGTGGGTACTTTATATAGAAACCAAAAATATTTAGCATATACTACTAGGGTAGCTATTGCTAGAACCCAACTCCTGTCAACACTCCTGTATGCCTCCCCAATCCTCATCAACCTTAAGAAGACGGACTTAAAGAAACTTGAAACATGCTATTACAAAATAGCTCAATTTACCATTAATTGTCCACATCAGACCCACTACTGTCCCCCCTTACAAAAACTACCCTGGTTAGAACTACAGCAACTTATATCCTACAATCAACTAACCATGGTACACAAACTACTATATCAGGCTGAAAAAAACCATCTCTACTGCACATCTGGCAACCCTATTCTACCAATCGTAGTCTACACTAAACAAACAAATTACTACTATAGGTAATCAAATCCAGCAGCACTGCTGGTGACTCTCTTTACTCCCAGCAAGTAGCAAAAAGCTGGATTTCGCTTCCCCTTACCATTAGAACCATTATCCATACCAACCAGTTTAAAACTGCACTTAAAAGCTTCCTTACTGACTCTTGGCTTTGTACCTGTATTGTACCTGTATTAGCCCAGGCTAAATGGCTATAAGACTGCTGCCTCATGCTGATTCTCCTCTTTCTGACTATCTCCAAAATTTAAAAGGTCACATAAAACTCATGTAAACCTAATCTGTTTTTCCTATTACAAACTCCTGTACATGCTGCATCTCAATAGCAATGTTTGTCTTCTACACTGTTTACATTGTAAAATTGTATTCCTCTCTACTTGCATTGTATAAAAAAATAACTTGATTACATTGTATAAATGTCAGCTGTTATGTATGTTATATATGGACCTTTTCTCCCCAGGCCTCCACTGAAAATGAGTCTTCATCCCAGTTGGGCTTTCCCAGTAAACAAATGTAAAATAAATAAATGTAAACTGAGTGCATGGTTAAAGGAATGCCGTAAAGCCAATGCGAAAGGAAATCTACAGTGATGTGAGATATGTCCTCACTAAAATGGAAGCAGACACTGCTAAGGTAATATATGACAAAACAAGCAATTCTGGCATATTTAAGAGGCAGGAAGTCCTGATGTCTGAGAAAGACCAGATGGCATTTGCAGAGCTATGAAAGAAAGAAAAGTCAAAGCTGATGAGGAAAAGGAAATGATAACTATGTAGGTCAAGTAGTCCTTTTTGATATTTTCACTGTTTCTATTTCTGTAAAGACTTAAGAAGTAAGATTACAGTTGGCATTTAAATGCTTTCAGTGATAAACAGACCAAAGCAAAAAGTACATGCGATGCATAAACTCTAAGCTGATCAATTCACAGAGCTGTATTTTAACATCTGCATGCCTAACCTCAGAACCATTTCTAAATGCTGCTGGCTAGAATAGTTTTTTTATTGTTTTAAGATTTAAGAATTATTTTTGACTATATTTTGATCGCCCTGTTTCTGCCCCACACTGTTCATCGATAGCTTATGAAAATGTTGAAGCGAGTGTTAGAAGGAAGTGGCCACGTTTCCGTGGTAACTACAAGCATCCATATAGTGAGCTATTTAGAAATCAGGATTGTTCTTCTTTGCATCAAATCCCAGCTGACAGAATATGCTACATGTAAAGTTCTTTTATACAATTTCCCTTTTAGCCAGCTGTTTGGATTAATAGAAATTGAAAGATGAATCTATACTAAATCAAAAAGTGCTATTCTAAAAGAGCCTTTTATCTTGCACTGCTCAACTGAGCAGCTGTAAGAAGCTTGTCAATATAGAGAATTTTGTTTTCTTTTCCTTGCTGTCTCGCCTCCAGTGCCATTTACCGACATTCATAGTAAAGTAATACTTTTAAATGGTGACTTGGGTTAACAGCAAGAAAAAAGTAAAACAGTATTCATAAAAGACAACAGTGATTACAAACTACAAGGGACTGGAGTCATTCAGCCTGTAAAATCTAATACAGTTTCAACATTCTGAAATGCGATGAGTCAGAATCCTGAGGGAGAATAGCACAAAGGGCAGCAGAATATGAAACACAGACTTGTAGAGCTCTGGGAGTAGGGAAATAATAACTCTGTCTGTTGTTTCATATGCAAAACCTAATCACTTGGGCTGCCTCCATTGCCACTTTTACACTGATGCTTGTGTTTTCATTATTTAGAGTTAAAATTGAAAAGCTGTATGCTTTCATCTACTACTCTTTCAGACAGGGACGGTTTGGATGCTTTCTGGCAATAACATGACAAATAGTAAAGAAATGAGAATAGAAAGTATATTTATTAGTGCATATGATAAAAAATAGCTTCATGAGGTACTCAGTGTATATACTGATGGGAAGGATTGCAGGTGTAGCTGATAATGGGAATGAGCGTGGTGGTACAGATCTTTTCATGTGTGAATGACAGAAATCACATGGAAAGAAGACACTTGTGTGGATGAAATCAGCTGATGTGCTGCTCAGAACATTTGTGAATGTGAGCAATGAGGCAACAAATGTGAAGAAAGTGGTCTGGATTGTGGGTGACGATATCCCGTGTGGTGAGACTGAAGGTCAGGGGTGTGGATGGTAATGCAAGGAAGAGGTTTTGTGTGCAGATGATGGAGCCAATTAATGTGCTGAAAGAAGGACTTGGAGTTGTGGATGTCATGAGAGAGAGGTTTTAGTTGTTGATTACAGAGCCAGCAAATTTAATGACAGAAGCCCAGAAGTGTAGATGATGTACAATTTAGGAGAGGGGAGGGGTGATTATAGTATATGTTAAATGGGTGGGATTTGGAGGAGTGGTTGATAGAACCAGTAGATGAAGTAATAGAATTGATGGGGGTGTAAATAATAGACAGACAGTGTATTTAGGAAAATACAGACTTTGGGAGTGTAGATGATTTAGTTAGCAGATGTCATGAAGTAGGGACTGGGTGAATGTACAATACAGACAATGGAAATAGTGAGAGATAAGTTTAAAAATGGTTACTTAGTGGATGTTAACCTATTAACACAATTTATACAAGTGAAACTGTGGAAGGAAAGGCAGATTTATTTGTAGATTTTGCAAAATTCTGTAAGTGTGCTAAATGCACACAAAGACACTTAAAAGAACAGTTGGGGTTTAGCAAGGTTAGATGAGTAGTCAAATATGTTGCAGCTAGGATTTAAAGCAGAGATATGAAAAGCAGCACAGCAGTGTGAGAAAGTGGAAAAGAATATGCATTATGAGGTGACGTCTTTAGAACAACAAAACGTACAGAGACTTTAGGATCACTAATGGAAAGCAATGTGAAGCCCTGGTGAAGGGGTGAGGAAATGCCTAGGACAGCCACAGGACACAAGCTGCAATAGTGGGGCAGACTAGGCAAGCCTTCAGTCTTCTTCTGTTGGCTTTAGTGTACATGTTTTTAATGTCAGTATGTATTGCTTGCTGGTATGTATTTAAGCATGTATGCTTATATTTATGTGTATAGCTATTGTTTATATTTAGATAGATTTGTGTGTATGCTTATATGTTTGAAGGACTGAATCATTCAGCTTTCAGCTTCAGAAAGACAGTACTTTTTAGATGAAAACAAATGTACAAGAATCAGAAGGAGGTACATAATCTAAAAACAGAGGGAATAAGACTAAGAAGTAATTAAGAAAGTATTTTTTTCATCGAGGGGATAGTAAGTATATGGAATAAATTCCATAAAAAGTTAATGGAAGTGAAAATCTGGAATTCAAGATGGCACAGCAAGAAACAAATTATCAAATAGCTTGCATCTACCAAATATCCACTTTGTGGAGAGAAATTGTGCCACAGATAGGCCAGCCAGTTCTTCTCTGCTATATTTTGTGTTTCTGTGCACCTGCATTAAGAAAATTATTTAATAAATCAAACAACACATACTGTTAGCAAGTGTCAGTAAGCACTTGAACTCAATATTGGTTAAACTAGTAAAGGAAGTGCTATGGGAATATGGTAGCCTAAGTGAACAATGGCAGGAAGACATTTTATATAAGTGAACTATAGGAGATGGATGAAGGAAAGTAGCTGGTAATGTGGAAGGATTGCCTGGAGTATAAAGATAAGAAATGATGCTGAAGGTGCCATGCATACTTTAGCCTCATGCAAAGAAGTTGGACAGCAAGTAGTTGGATAGTGTGCTCGGTGAAGTAATATAGTTAGAAGCAATGCTAGTGATTACATTCTGGTTAGCACAATAAATAAGATTTGACTACACTATCTGGGATACTAGCAACTTGGCTGAAAAACACATCTGGTCTGGTGCCATTAAGTGCCATGTTGGTGAAAGATTTAAGAGAGATGTTAACACTGACTCACATCAGTCACCAGGAAACCATGCTTGCCAAGGGATACTGTTATACATTTTTTGGCATTTAGCTTTAGGCTGTGGTTTTGTTTGGAAAGGCCCTTTTGGAGAATCTTGTCTTCTGGAGACTTTATGATGGTCAGCCATAAACCCTTCACAGTAGCTTTCAACTTCAAGATGTCAAAGGCAATGTGGAGTGACCAGAGAACTGACCCCTGTGGTACACCTCTAGAGACCAGTCTTTTGGAGGAGGTATACCCAGCCACCCTAACTTTCTGGGTCCTCTTAGTGAGTCAGTTTGCTATCCACTGAGTCACATAAGGATTTACATTTAGCTGAATGAGTAATAATATTTGAGTGTGAGATGGTGTGGAATGCCTTTGTGAGATCTAGGTATCCAGGCAGTACCAATGTTCTGCCATCCATTGCTTCAGTATCATTCTAGAAGAAGCTGACTAGGTTAAGTTGGCAGGATCTGCTCTTGACAAAATCATACTGGCTTAGGTCAAGAATGTGTAGGTTGCCTATGTCCTTATTTATTAATTACATGATGATCCTTTCCATGGCCTTAGAGATGAGGCTGGTCTAACATATGTATCTCGAATTACCTGGATCTGCCGACATCCCTACATTGTGGACTGTTGTTGCCTTCCATGCATCCAGTGCAAAGCCTGTCCAAAGGCTGATATTGAATAGCCTCTGTAAAGGGTTTGACAGGTCCTGTTTCAAACTGATCCGTAGGTGTCCTGCTATATTACCTGCACCTGAAGAAGCAGTGTTATTGGTCTTGGATAGTGTTTTGAGTTCTTGTTCTTGGGAGATTTGGGTGTGGTGTTGGTGTTGATGTTGATATACGAGAATGTGGGAGGGGGAAGGGGTTGAAGTTAAAGCTAAATTTGTCCACTAGTAGGGTGACTGTGTCCTCTGAGTCTGAGTATGCAATATCATTTATTTTTAACTCTTCCCAGTGCTGAGCATTGTTTTTGACGTTTCTAACATAGTTACAGTGGTTGTCTTTTTGTCTGGGTGGCTATTTTTACCTCCAATCTAGCTTTGGTTGATTTGATCAGGGTTAGGGATTCCCTGTTAAGTTTAGCAAAAGTGATTTTGGCATCTATTTTATTTTTATGTGCAATTAATTTTTTTCTTTTATTGCAGAGCTTGTTTATATTCAGGTTCCACCACTGGAGTTTATTTTTAAATTTGGAATTCTATTCAGCTTGGAGGGGGACAAATGCATCTGCACAACTAACTACATGTGCATAGAACCTGGCGGTAATGGATTTTGCATACACAGACAGGGTTGTCATGTTTGAAGGGGATTGAATTTAGCCAGGTCATCGTTCAGTTTTAGTAGATTACCTCTAATATACCCCCTGAATAATGAGATATTGGGGGGTGCTGCCTAATTCTGTCTTATGGTGAATGTGACTGATTTATTGTTTGATTTAACCATAGAGGAAGTTGCACCTGGTAGGGAACAGTGCTGTCTCATATTAGCAAGAAGCAATTACAGGATTTGATCATCCCTAGTTGGGGTACAGAGTAGCTGGTCGAGGAAATTTGTATTCACGAAGTCCAGACATCTCTGGGCATAAACGTTAGGGGATGCATAAGTGTCCCAGTTGATGGAGGAGTAGTTGAAGTTCCCTAGGAGAATGGTGTTTGGCTGAATACATAGAGAGTCCTTACTCTTCTGATAAGAGGTATGAGCCAAGGGGGACATAGAGGGGTCTTTAGTTGAATATGATGTGATCAGAGGTTTTGCTAATGGTGAGTAAGACATGGAGGAGTAGCAGGTCGTTAAGCTGACTAATGAGTCTCGAGGTGAGATTCTGTTTTATGAATATAGAGACACAGGTGCCTTTAATGTCTTTATCTGATGCAGTAGTCCTGAACACATGGTAGGCATTGAAACCTTGCACTGATGATGTGCTCTCAGTGGCCTTGAACAAGGTTTTTATGATGATGCATATACTGATGTACTCCTGGGTAAGAGGATCGTATAGAGAGTGGAGTGTTTTGTTAAGGCTCCTTGCATTGAGCAGCAGTACTTATATGCTGCATGAATTTTGTTTTGTTAAGTTAGAAGCCTAAAAATGGGCAACTTTAATGTAAATTCTCCTTAGTGTAACCGTAAAGGAGAAGGAGAGTAGAAAAGGTCGTGAAAATGAAGAAGGTACCAAGAAAAATTAGGAAGTAGTACAAGAGTAGTGGGAAGCTTTTTATATAGCATTTGCAGTGGAAAAGGAGAGATGGGAATTGATTGTTAATAAGTTAAAAAGAGGGTTTTAGGTAGTTATAAAGGAATATTTCAGTTTAGGAGATGAAGAAAAAGCAGAAAGTGTTAAGCATGGATGTAATGCCAAAAGATGGAATCCTCATTTGGAGGAGTGTCTGTGTGTGTGTGTGTGTGTGTGTGTGTGTGTGTGTGTGTGTGTGTGTGTGTGTGTGTGTGTGTGTGTGTGTGTGTGTGTGAATTTAAGGATTCTGTACAATTACTGAATCAGTAGTTCAGGTTAGGCATTCAAATAAATAGCTATGTTCAAGTACACATGGAAGAAAGTTAAAATATATAATATAGTTTATATTTTATTTATTTGATGTTCATTTACCTAGAAAGTCTGACTGGGCCAGAAAGTGCCCGTTTTCAACAGAGGCCCAAGGGAAAAAAGCTTCCCGGTCACAATCTTTCAATGGTCAATTAGAGATCTTCTAAATCACAAAGTATCATGTGACACTAGAATACGTAGGAGTGAAAAAATGTAATAAGAAAAACATAGAACATAGGTTTCATAGTAGAGTGCAATAAAAACAATAACATGAGTTGGAGAAAATATGTGAGGAAAACTCATTAGTCATATTATTTGTTACATGGATTAGTATGAGCCCTGAGATAATTCTAATAAGATATTTAACAAAGATATTAGACATTACATGATTAGAGACAGTGAGGGGAAATTTAGCGATGTCTAAGTATGAGGAGGGTGCACGTACTAGGATTACAGAAGGAAATAAGGATAGGATAGAAAAAAATGAGATTATAAGAAGGGTGCAGGGTAGGGTGTCTTCAAGTAATTTAGGTGAGTAAGGAGGAAAGAAAAAAGAGGTAGAGGAAATGCCTGCAGAGAAGAAGTGGATATGGTAAGGTAGTTGGAAAAACAAAGGAAAGAAGTTGACTAGGTGGTTGGAGAGGGTTGTGAGATGTGACTTAGGTTTTGACTTAGGTTGAAGGGAGATGAGTGAAATACAGTAAGTTCAGCCAGGACTGGTGCAGGAGCAGGTCCATGATTTTGTAAAGCATTCTTTTAGGGAGCATTTAAAGGTGGGTAGGTTAGAAATATTTCTGGTGGTTAGAAGTAGGGAGTTTATTTTGCTATTGAGTATGAATATAGGTTTTGTGCAAGGGATTTATTTAGATTATTTATGGTAAGAAGTTGTTTGACTTCTGATCTGAGAGTTCTTTTAGGGATAAGTATACCAATTAAAGGAAAAAGAGATAGGTGTTTAAGTTGAATGTAGGAAAGGTGAAGGGAGAGTTTCAGCCAGGTGAGGGTATGCAGAGATTTAACGAGTAAAGGGGAATGAATTAGCAGTAAACTTGGCAATTTTGTTGTAGCAGCTTTCGAGTTTGTTTTTATGGATGATTGTACTTTGGTTAGAATTGAGGGTCCATAGAGTAGGGAGGGCAGAAAGTAGGTCTTGACTAGAATAATTGTGTGTGGGTGCTCAGAAAATGTTTGTTTCTGTATAGCATGCCTAGATTTTGATGGGTGTTCTTGATATTGCTTTGGATGTGGAGGTCAAATTTAATAGTATCATCTGTTATGACTCCTAATATGGTATGGTGAACTAATTCAATTTTGTTGCCATTTGCCAAATAGATTTTGAAAGATGTTTTGCTAGGGGTGTGAGTTTTGGGGTAAAGAAGAGTTTTGTTTTTTTGGGGGGGGTTGAGTAAGAGTCGGGCTTCTGAAAGCCAGGTTTCAATGGAGGTGACATCTTGTTGAGTGACTTCTTGGAGGTGAGATAAGGTGTTTGAAGAACAGTTGATGGTAGTCGTCTGCATATTGAATCAGGGTGTCTTCACAAGGAGATGAATATAGGTTATTGATAAAAAATACTGAATAGTAGAAGGCCAAGGATGGATCCTTGTGTCACTGCTTTGGAAGTAAGAAGGCATACAGAGATGGAACCTTGCCATTTTACAGCTTGTTACCTGTTAGCAAGGTAGCTAGAAAACCATTGAATAGATGGAGATATAAAAAAGTGGAGTACATTGACTTTGCCCAGTTTAATTAAGATTTTACAGTTCCAGATTACTAGTTAGTTAGACAGTGGAACATAAAAAAACATGTATGGGCTATCAAATTGATTATGGCTGTATTATAAACAAAGAGGTAGCTGGCAATAAATGTAAGAAAAGATGCAAAAAGAAAGATGGTATTTTGAGTTATTTCTAAAGAATGTGATAACATGAACCACTATCAGATGAAAAGGGCAATAATAAGAAACAAGTTTTATTGGAAACAATATATGAGAAGAAATTATATAACATTACTGTTTACTTGAGTGACTAAGAAATTTAATAGAAATGGCAAATACATTCAAGCAGGATTACTATGTAAGAGTGTTTTCATTATTTAATTTAGCTTGGCTGTTCTAATCTCATATTGATATTTTGTACCCATAAAATTATTTTTGAGGGAAGTTAATTACTTATTTATTCTGATTAAGAGAAACGTATTCCATAATCTTGGACGATGTTGACTGATGATTCTGTCTCAATGTTTTTATTCTTTAGTATTTATTTTTTCACTGTTTCCTTTATGTAGTGTTAGCCCTGCCGGTAATGTGTTATAGGTATAGCCTTTCAAATAAAACTGGATCTGACATTGTCATACACAAATATCACCTCTAAGTAATAGATAAGAAAAAGAATATAAAGGCAATTCTAAGAGGCTTTCTAAATGGGTCATATTTCCAGTCACAGATTTAAATAGTAAGGAATCATTGCAACTTTTCCAATTGGTTTGGGAACCTTGTTTGGATGATACAAAACACAGTTTTATATTCAATGAATGGTGATGCACTCAAGGGATATTTTGGTATATAATGAATTTTTTAATGACTGACATGCCTTATAGAGGTAGACAGATACAGAATATTATTTTCTGACTTTGACAGATGTACACTGGACAATGTTTCATTTTTTACCATTGTCTGTTTTTTTTATAATTCGTAATCATAATTTCTGTTTTGTCAAGTCTAGTATTACATTTACTAGCATTAAAGATGAGGTTATTAGATGAGGTCATTACTGCTGTACCTGCTATGTATCTTTTGTGGAACATCTTGGAGAACGTGGCATCTTTTATTGAAGTAATTATGTTACCATTTTGTACCCATCAGCATATTCCATTTTTATATCTGAATACAATAACCCAGCCAAGAAGTGATCCCAATACAGAGATAATTGAGACACCCCTAGTAAACATGATAAGGATAGAGGGGTAACCCCTATATCGATGTGCTATGTTCTGTTGTTTAACTAGTATTCTATCCATTCAATTGCACATGGATTCTGCTTTTATTTTTGTCTATTTTCCTTACAAGGAAATTTAAATTATATGGTTAAATGCCTTTGCAAGGACAAGATTACACTGTCTGTCTTTCATCAAGTTCCATAATAAAAAAAAAGGCAGCAATTCCACACTATTAAATATAGTAAGAATTTAAATTAAATAATTCACAAGCTTTTGTACTTATGTTTGAGCTTATTCAGGTCTTAATCAACATCACAAGCAGCTTCCCCTATTTATACATCACCAATTATTTAATTTTAATTAAATGATTCTTACATAAAGAAGCCTAATGCAGAAATATTGTTCAGACCACACCCACATTATGAATCACATTATCAAATGCTGATAAAATATATTTATAAAAATTCCATTGCACTCCTGGGTAGAATGAGATAGATATGAAATGTCAAGCCATACATCTGTAGCTTTTTAAATGTGTTTTACAGACGGTATTAGTTTTATCTGTCTTCAATAAAGCCCTTAGGGTTTTAATATTTCTTTTAGGTACTGGCCTTTCCATCTTCCCTACATAAAACTTTTCAGTTGCAGGTGGCGATATATATATATATATATATATATATATATATATATATATATATATATATAGCTACATCTATAACATCTATATCCGACGATGAAAGTATATATATATATATATATATATATATATACATATATATATCTATATCTGTATATAAGTATATATATATATATATATGTGTGTATATATATATATATATATATATATATATATATATATATATATATATATATATATATATATATATATATATATATATATATATATAGATATAGATTTACATACACATATAATAAGCTGTGTCATTATAATAATTATGATCAGAGAGACTTGATCACTAATCAGTATGTTTAAACTAGAAACAATAACAGTTTTATATATATACTTGTTAGCAAGTGAAATATCACTTTTTATGAAAACACAAGCAGTTTTTAATTATTATGGCTAGCAATCAAATGCTCTTTCTAATACCATTCCACCTTATACGTAAATTGTAAAGTATTGCTATCCACTTTTGTTTGCAGAATCAAAGATTAAACATCTTCACTGACCTTCTTGTATCTAGTAATAAATCAGAGCCCACAATCTTTAACAGTATATGCCATATCAGTAGTAATCATAGGCAGGTTTTCACAGTCAGTTTCACAAATGTGTTATGGTTGTTGGGATCCTGAGTGAATGAGCGCAGCCGAGCTCTGATCCATGAGTCCATTTACACTGATGCACAGTGACCTCAAATGTACTTATGCAAATAAGCAAACAATGAGATGGAAATGAAGGGTGAAAACTTTGTACGGTAATGAAGTCTGTTTTACACCATTTGCAATTCATAGTCAAATGTTCCCACTTTTTCCAGCTGGTCACAGATCCACTATTAGAATTGAAGCATCTCCAAATCTATCAGAGTTCCAGTCAGTGAAAATGCTATCAATTGCACCAAGCTTTGCTCTTTCTAGGTTGGAGTTGCTCATCTTGGCTGGGCCAAAACCCCTTGTGACCAGTGGCGCTTGCCTGCCAAGAAAGAGAAAATATTACCAAAAAATTAATTACTATACTTTGATAATCACAAAATCCTTGATAGATTTAAAGTGGACAGGAATGATAAAAAACATCTCAGTGGTCATGTTTGACCCCACAGAAGCACTGGAGGAATGTGTGGACTTTCTATTTCTATGGACACCAAATTATGTATAGCCCTCATTATACTTGGTATGGACACCTCCCAGAGACAGACTGGGAGTACACTGCAGATTTCACAGGCTTCTGCCTGTAAGATACTAAAGCAGTTCCTAGATGTACCCTTAGCACATGCAGATCAGTCCATCGATTTTCCAGTGTCACCTCAGGACCAGGCCATGACTATGCATATCTTTTATGGGCCAGCACATTTCCCTGAGGTACTTGGTGCTATAGATTGCATGCATGTTGCAATTAGGGCCCTATCATGTCCATGGGTAGAGTGGTACTGCAATAAGAAGGGCTACATTCCATCAATTGCCAGGTAGTGTGTGATGCATGGGGTGAATCACTGTTTCTGCCCAGCATCCTGGTAGTGCACACGAGTCCCATATCTTTCACACGATCTTACTTTACCACCTCATCCTGCATGATAGGATGCCCGGTAGTTATCTTGTTGGTAAGCTGAATTTCTTTTTTTCACGTGATGCTGGATATCCACTGGAGCCATGGCTCATGATTCCAGTGAAAAATCCTTCTGGACCTACAGAAGAGATATATATCACATTCCTGTTCCAGACCTATATTGTCATTGATATGGTGTATAACCTTCTGAAGAGCTATTCCAGGAGCCTAAATGAGTCTGGGGTGCCTTTCAGTATGACCCAGCTACTGCATGCAGAATGTTTACTTCCTGTTGCATTCTGCATCATATGATCATGAACCAGTCTGGTGGTGAAGTGATCCATGCTGTCACTGCAGCTCCCAGTTCTAATCCCACTTTGATTAATGATGGCAGCAGTAGTAAGGAACCCCATATGGCAGTTTCCTGCCTGGGGAGGAAGGTTGACATAATGGTTAAGGTGTTTACCTTACAGACATAAGGTGCAGGGTTTGATACTTACATGGAATAATTGGTAGGCTTAAAACTGCCCACAACGAAGTTAGTCTAGTACTAATCTAAGAACCTATGTGGATGTACAAGTTACAAGTCAGTGTCTGGTCCAGAACTATGGACCGGGATATTCAGGTCAGTATTTTCTTGTTTTTGTGAAAAAACACTTAAGAGTATAATTGATGCATGCAGTGGTGTTTATGGGCAATGCTGTGTGTTGCATGGTCTGCTTTCGCTGTTCATCTGACATTCTCTTTCATCTTAATATTTTTGTATTATCCATCTGTTTGCCTGACTGCTCACTGATTCCTGTTCAATGATGCTGAAAGGCATCAAATTGGTAAATAATTCCACCCAACAAAACCCCATTACAACAAAACAGAAAGATCTGTCAATGAATGCAATTCACAGCAGTTGAACATCAACTCTCTTATCGATAGGTCTGGTGATGGTGCAACTGATATGGAGGATGGACTACCATGAGAACTGTAAGGTGCGTTAGTGTAATGGTGCGATCTAGTGGAGGAAGGTGATCCTGCTGTCACTGAGCTGGCACTGCTGCATGACCACGATCATGATCAGGAATGTGAATTTCTGCTAGGAGTAGATGACTGTTGACCTGGCTATGTGAAACATGTTGTGATTGTTCGCTATGAATACTGACATTTCTGTCTTGAAAAGCAGTGGTAGTATCATGTGATTTCCTGTCATGAGTTTAGACAATACCTCATCCCCTGCTGACTGACTCCAGCTTGACTCTTGTATATCACAACTAGTGTATGAATGGAAGCTGCAAATGATGCTTGGTGTGCCACCATACTATGCATCAGTGATATCATGGCTTTATCATTGCTGCCTGCCATTTCAAAGTAGTTCTGGAAATCAACAGGCACACCCGGTAGGACTTTGACCATTTCCAGCTGACTCTCTATTGCAGTGCGCTGAGCCCTAACAATGTCATGGCACATTTGCTGTTGGGCAACCAATGCTTTACATGTGTCCTGGGGCAGTTGTAAATAATTCCTGTGTCTGGCACCCCTTTGTAATGGTGTTACTGTGGACAATGTGGTGTCAGAACGTCTGCCATCATCCTCAAAGTGTTATTCTGTGTGTGTGCCTATACTGGTGTAGAGGTGCAGGGGTGTTCGTATCGTACAAGTGTGAGTGAATCTCAGCTTATGTTTGAATTTATAATGCAATGTCACTTTCTGTAGAGTTACTAATATGTTGTGAGGTGACAGAACCTGCCAGTGAACTTGGGGACTGCCTGCCACTTCCCTCATGCTGCCTCATAAATATAACTGTGTTATCATCGTTGTCATCAGCAGCAACAGCAACACCCATTCTGCGGCTGATATCATCCAAATTTAGTAGTGCACTTGAACTGTCTGTTTCTGATGCTGACTCTGTAAAAATAAATGATTACAACACATTAACAATACTGCAACAGCATACGGTACAGTATGCCTACAAGGGGTTGTGTGGGACACTTACCATGCACACTAACTTCATTTTCATTATTTGCGATGTACAATGCTCACCTAATAATAATGAATTGTGATGTGTTTAATTACCGCAGTCTTTGTCACCATTTAATTTTGACTCCAAAAGGTGTACTTTTTAAATCAGCCTTCAAGAGCTAAATGTAAATGCTGCTGCAGACTTTGGTTAGATGGAGCAGTGTCCACACCACCTCTAATTATTCCTGTTCCACCATCTGTGTCATAGTCATCCCACAGATGGATAGAAGGTATTCCACATCTGGTGTTAATTTAATTAGATTTGGAGACACCCCCCAATATACTGGTATGGGAAACTGCATTCTGCCTGACCTTGCTTCTAGCACATGTTACCATATAACTTGCCCTTTTTTAGCACTGTGCCAATGCGCTGTTTCTGTTTCATGCTGCATTGCTTTCAACAACTATTTGACTCCAGCCTTTACTCCTCTCAGCTTGTCTGAACCTCTCTTTACCAAACAGAAGCTTCCCATATGTCTTAAGTGGTGTCATGAGGACACAGTTTTCCTCAAGGCTAAACTTATCATGTTTAGTACTACAGAACAAAACAAGCAAACAATAAAAATGAAATGGGGAGAAAAGGGGCTACACTCAGTCATTTGTGACATTGCTGTTTGGATGACATCAGGTGTTAAAATAGAAACCACTTGCAGCTATTCCTGCCTCCCACGGTAATATGCAAATAACAATATTATCTAAAGTACACAATTATAGTTTATTCATTGGCATTACTTAAAATAGAAAAACAACCTGCAATAATATATGCCATTGTATATTTCCCTTACTATCAAGAACAAAACATCACATTTATCACACATGTCTATTCCTGTCCTTTGCATACAGAAATGTCTAAAGTACAATAATCATTTCTTTCCATGTATGGACAATCACTACACTACACTTCTGTAATGGCCATTTGCTGCAACTTCAAAATGACCAAAATTACCTGTTATGCAGTGGTATATACATGCACACTACACATCAACATTTTTTGCAACTGACTTTTAAATCAATATTAAAGTAATTGTTAAAGTGTTTCTTACTAATAATTATTTTATAAAGTTTTCCTTACTTTGAGATCTCTGTAGAATCCTTAGACATTTGTCACCTTTCTCAGCTATTTGCAAATTAATATAGTGATGCTCAATTTATTGGCATAAACTCATGGCAATTTACATCGTGCTATGCAAATTAGGTTAATTTATACGGATGTATATGAATTGTAGTGGTATTCAAACATGTTTTGAGGTATATAGGCATATTTCAATATTTTGCCAATTGTGAATGTGAATCACTCAGTAAATGAAAGTATTTCAAAGAGAAATTGACTTGCTCTGGATGTTTATGAGCTCTGCCACACTCTGCAGCTATGCAAAGCTGTCTGCAGATGCATGCTGATTTTCCTAAACTAGCCAAAATAAGAACATAGTTGTAAAATACAGAATGGAATCATCTAAATGTCAGGTTGAAAACAATTTGAAGGTTAATCCTTGCCTATCCAACAGAGTCTGTCAGAACTTAATAACTGATAGATATCATAAAGTCATAAAAATAATTGTTTTCATTCCTGATGACATTTATTTTCCCCACCTTAAAAAAATTGCCCTTCACTACATGGCACATTCTGCTGTTATGGTAAAAAAAGAAATTTAGTAAACATCAATAATGACAGTTATTATCCATCTAATTTAAACAATTATAAGACATGGAAAGGACAGGTAAATGTTAGAAATCAGTATGTGACAAAGCAGTTTGGCTACATCAAACATGCCAGTAGTATCTATTCCTGCCCTAATAAGAACGCTAGCAAAAAGGTTTTGGTCAATGCCATGTCAACCCAACAAGGAGTGGTTCTAACCCACCTTAAGACACCCCTCACCATATTTTCCTCATTCTGGTTCTGGCTCTTCAAACGATGGCAAAACCTGTGATGGCACAAGGCTGGGCTCCTAGCTGGTCTGTGAAAGAAACCTTATTTATGCTCTACCTTTTGTGCGATTCATACCTGGAAAAAATCCAGGTGCGCATTTATCACAGTACATGGAAAAAAATCAATATCTGGCAGGAAATATGTGACCACCTGTCAGTCTTGAGAGGTATAACCCACTCTGGTCTGCAGTACCATCACAGGCATAATGATTTGCAAAAAGCATAGTGCTGACTAGCTGGCTGAGTGGGTTGACTAGGTTTCGGCCAGTAAGACAACCACCACACCAACAGAGGCTCCTAGCCCTTCAACATCAAGGTCCTCCATTGCAGCATCATCTGCCAGTAGACGTGTTTGAGGCTTTGTAGATTTGGATTCCAGCTGGCACTTCCTCAGCCCTTCTTCCATTACCATTTATCCTTCACCACCTTTGCTATTTCCCACCCACACTAATCTCTTATTAAAAAAGAAAAAGAAATGAAAAAAATAGGGGGGCTATCGATGTTTCTCTTGTGTGTTCACCTGTTTATTTTGTCTCCCTTTTTTTCAGTCTGCCCTATCATCCCCTTTCTATTCTTTAATGAAATCATCAGGGTGTTCACAAAAGGATACCCCTATATAAAAAAATTATAAGCCCTTTTTTAAAAAAAATCCCTTTCAGCTGCTGCGCAGTCCACAGTTTTTCTAAAATGCTTTGAGCATGACTGATCTCACCTGCGCTCACCAATGATATGCATGACTGATCTCAGCTGCGCTCGCCAATGATATGCATGGCTGATCTCAGCTGCGCTCGCCAGTGATATGCATGACTGATCTCAGCTGCACTTGCCAATGATATGCATGACTGATCTCACCTGCACTTGCCAGTGATATGCATGACTGATCTCAGCTGCACTTGCCAATGATATGCATGACTGATCTCAGCTGCACTCTGATCTCAGCTGCACTTGCCAGTGATATGCATGACTGATCTCAGCTGCACTCGCCAATGATATGTCAAAGCAACAATTTTTGATTTTGTGAAGTAATTTGCAGCTTCAAAATGATGACCTTCATACAAGTGACATAAGAAAAGTGGGGTTGTTTTTAAAAATTGCTTCACTTTTCCGTATTCATCACATATGACTTTCACTAACTTTATTTGCATACCCACTGTTCACACATGATTGTTACACATTTGCAAAGCCTAGGACTATAAATACTAACTATAGTTTCAGGTATATAAGCTAATGCATCTCTTAGATTAGCATTTGTCAAGGCTAGATGTTCTAATTGTATTTAATCAGCTATCACAGCCCTTAGATTAAAAAATATTGTTCAGTGCTCACAGATTTTTATTTGCAACACCTGTTTATTTCTCCAGGCTACTAAACGGTTTCCTTTAGATGTTTTCATTGATATAACTAGGAAGACATTGTGCTATGATAACACATTATTAACACCTAGTGGTTTATGGTACAGCCCAGATAATCATTTCTGGGTTAAATCTAAAAATCTTATACCATCCTTATATTTAAAATCAAAAGGTGTAAAATAGTAGCTTTTCTAAAACTTCCACAAATTCATGTTATTTTCTCTTTTATCTCTCCATTTAAAAATTGTCTATATATTTCAGCAAACATTTAACATATGTTATAAACATTTAATTAGTAACTATCCTTTTTTGTTCTATATACACAATACATTCTCATGCATGTGATGGTTCATTGGAGAACACCAACTCCTGCATAATATTCACTTTAAAATATAACATATTATGGGTAGTTGCAAATTTACATTATCACCTCTACATGGACATTAACATGAGATGTATAGATGCACAGTGATCAGCATGTAGCTTTTTTATTTTATTTCTTTGTTAACTGGAGTAGAACACTGATCCACATGGAGCCTTTTCAGACTCAGCTCAGGGAGCACTTTCTGCTCAGGTGACTTTGTCAGAGGAGGGTTACCACCTTTCTCTCCCTCTGTGTAGAACAGTCCCTATTTGGGCATCTGTGTTCTGAGATTTTAGGCCAAAGGTTTTTCCTAATTTTCTTTAATTGTTATATAAAACACCTAAATATTCTATTAAATAGCACAAGCAACTCAAATACTACAAGAATAAGATTTTATTTTTGGCAAAAAAGAAAGGTTCCCTACTTTGCCCTGGCTGAGCACATGGTTTGCCCTGCAAAATCTCACTGTTTTACAACAAATGTAAAGGGTGGCAACCCTAAATGGAGGATGACAGAATCAAACTATATACCATAGAATGTAGCTCACTAGATATTCATTGCCTTCATCCAGTATACTAACCACCAGAGTTTCAAGTCCTTCATCAAGTCTGATACTGTTGTACACAGAATTATTTTACTGCTTTGAAGCATTCCAAACATTGTTATCCTTAGCTACAATTCAGTTTAAAACATAGTATATAGGTGACCATTTCCCCCATGTATCACTCCTGACCAGAAATTGTTGGATGAAATAAAAGATTATCCTTGTTCTTATACATGTTTGGAATACCATAAATATAATTACCTTTTTTGCTTTAACATTATAGGTTCATAGGTTCATAAGTGTGTACTAGGCTAATGGCTCTGGAGCCTTTACAAGCCTAGCCTATAGGATTACCCTGGCATCGTGCCACCCGATCTTAGTTTCCAGTGCCTCTGTCAAGTAGAATCACTAGAGTGATTGCCGGGGTGAATTTTCTATTTCCCATCCACTCATCAAGATTTCTCTTGAAGAGGACCAGTGAGGTGCTCTTTTTGACATGTATGGGAAGTCTATTCCATAGCATGGGCAGTCTCTGGGTTATGAACCTGTCCCTCCAGCATATTCTGTTGATTTTGGTAATGAGGTTGAGATCTCTGGAGAGTGTGATGTGGAGGGATTGGGATTTCTTTAGATGTAGCATTTCTAACGTAGCTGGTTCAGACATGGCTTTATAAGTCAAGCAGAGATTGCCTCTTTCTTCCTGGATGCAGAACCCTTAGTAATAAGATGTGCCACATAGAAGGACTTTCTGACCACAGTGGCAGTGTGGTGTTCAAAAGAGAGGTTGATGTCAACCTGTTTCACAGATCTCTTATAACGCCATCTGTTTTCACTGGACTACCATCGATGTGGTAGCTCATGGGAGCTGGGTTTTTCCCAAAGAGGATGACGACACATTTTTTGGCATTGAGCTTAAGGCCATGGTTCTGACACCAGTCATTGGCCTCAATGAGGCCTTTCTGTAGGATGTCAACATCACTTGGGGAGTTAATAATGGCTCTTAACTTACAATCATCTGCAAACTTTGTCAGCCAGAGTCCATTTGTGTTGGACTAGACTTCTGAGAAGTAGATACCAAACAGGAGAGGACCCAGGACCAATCCCTGTCGGACTCCACTTGTGACTAGTCAGCAGTCTGACTTGGAGTCAGCTACTTTTACACTGTGGGTTCTATCTGTGAGCCAGTTTACAACCCACCTAGTGATATAGGAGTTGATGCCTAGCTTAGAGTTTTTCTATGATTCCTGAGCGGGGAATGGTATCAAAGGCCTTGGCCAGATCAAGGCAGACTGTATGAACCACCTTGCCTTCATCCACAGCTCTGATGATTGACTCAAAGAAGTCGACCAAGTTGAGCAGACATGATCTACCCTTCACAAAACCAAACTGTGTGGGATCCAGAGTTTGGATATTCCCCATATCCTTGTTTATTAGGTCCATGATGATGCATTACATAGCTTTGCATATCAGACTTCTCAGGCTAATGGGGCGATTGTTCCCAGGGTCTGTAGTCACTCCTCCTTTGTGGAGAGGGATGACTATAGCAGTGCGCCATTCTGTAGGGACAAAGCCTGAGGTGAGGCTGTGATTGAACAGGGCACACAAGTGAGGTGCCAGTTCACTCTGTAGTTCATGCAGAACACAGCCAGGAATATTGTCAGGTCCCATAGAAGCTGTATTCTTGGCCTTGGACAGTGCTGTTTTAACCTGTGCAGCAGTAATACCGGTATTGTGATTGGTCCTTTGGGGGGGTAACGTTGGCACTGAATCTGTTAGCCAGTATATTGGCAATATCTATTGGCTTAGTATAGGATGTACCATTGTGCAGGAGCTCAGAGCAAATCTGGGTATTGCCATGGAGGTTCTTTACATAACTATAGAAGGCCTTGTGGTTGTCTTTAATATCTGCTGCAATTCTGTTTTCATAGCTAGCTTTAGAGGATTTGATGAGGGATCTCAACTTTTTGTTGAGGCTGATAAGGGAGTTTTTTCCAGTCTTGGGAATTCACCACATCAGTTTCCTTCTTCTGTTGTAGAGTTTGTTTATGGCAGGGGACCACCAGATTGGCTTCCTTTTTTTTGAGTTGAGTGTCTTGGTTCTATTGGGTATGGCGAGATCCATGCATTTGTGTACATGTTCGTACAGTGCATTGGTGTATGATTTGGCGATCATGCAACTATTCTCCATTTGCATGGGTGCTGTGAAGTTAGCCACCTCTGTTCTTAGGAGCTCAAAGTTAGCTTTGGAGAAGTTTTTTATGGTGGTTACCTTTGTGGGGCAGGGGAATGTGAATTTCCAAGGTGATTAGTTTGTGGTCGGATCTAACCAGGGAGGAGTTGACTACTGGTGTAGAGCAACTTTCGCCCATGTTAGTAATGACCAGGTCAAGGATGTTGCTGCCTCTAATGGGGGTAAGAATGAGCTGGTCCACGGCATTGGAATTAATGAATTCCAGGAAATGTTGGGCAAGTGTATTGGTACATGAGTAGTTTTCCCAGTTAATGGAGGGGTAGTTGAAGTCGCCCAGTATAAGTGTGTTAGGTTGGAACCTAATATTCTCCAAGGTGCTTAGGAACATGGAGTGAATGTCTTGGGACATGGTTGGGGACCTATAACAGGCTACAACCTGAATCTCTGTCTTACCCAATGTTAGCTGCACCTGAAGTATCTCTGATGCGTTATGTTGAGCTACCAGTCTGGAGGTATGCGCATCCTTTATGAATATGGAAACACCACCACCTTTGGGGCTGAAAGGTGTGGAATGTGTTATAGCCTGGTAGTGCAGGGGTGCTTTCTGCTGCCTTGAACCAGGTCTCTGTTACAACACAAATGTCGATGTTCTCTATTTTAAGGAGTGCTTCGAACGAGTCCATTTTGAAATTCAGACTTCTAGCATTGAGCAGCATGACCCTCAGATTGCATTTGTTTGTAGCTGTTATAGTAGTAATTTGTTCTTTGGAATACCACCTACAAAAGGCACTATAGGGGTGGCAAGAGCCTTGGCCAGTATCCGGAAGCCATCTCTGGCAAAGCATCAAGGTCTCTATAATGTTTGCGGCAGTGTATCATTAAATAATTACCATTAAATAATCATCTATAAAATATGACATAACAACAGTAGTAATAATAATAATATGACATACATTTATTTTCATATATAACTTTAACAGGTGATATGTCACTAATAGATTTAATATAAAAATCCAAATCCACACCTATAGCTTACATTTTATCTGTTCTTTTACTTGTTACATTATTTAAACTACAGACTTCATTTAATGAAGCTTGCTCAGATGTATTCTGCTTACCATGTCTAAAACAATTTGTAAATTGTTTCATTTAAAATAAATTCCATTGTTTTTACAAAAGAGCTAGAGCAATGTGATTGTTTGGTATATAATCAGATCAAAAACAAAACAACTACCATCTATAGAACCATTTTCTTCACTAAGCATTATTTTAAGTTAGTACAGTTTGGAAACGTGTATGTCTGAAAATATTTCTGTGATAGTACCACTAGCTGCATGGAAAAATCGGTTATTCATCTACTGATCCCACTTTTCTATCTGAAAAGGATATTCGAAGAAAAAGTGATCTTAGTGTGGAGTACATGGGAACTCCACTGATAAGACCAATGAGCAAGGCAAGTGCTCCCACCAATAGTTAACACATTCCTTTGCCTAACCCACATTTTAAGCATTGCATTATGAATGGCTTTATATATATATATATATATATATATATATATATATATATATGTGTACTGTTTTTATCATAATCATTTCCCATTTTTCTACATGGAGTTGGGGTGTCATATCAACTGTTTCCATCTCTCTTGATCCAGTGCCACTTCTGTACCTTCTTCGACTGCTGACTGTCATAGGTCTTCCCTCACACAAAACATCCACCTCTTTGCTGGATTCCCTCATTTCCTCTTGCATTCTTCCTGTCTGTCCCAAATCTTCATCATCAGATTTTCTTTTGATTTTCTGCACATGTGCCCAGACTATTGTAATCCGGTCTCTTTGACCTTCTCTGCAATTGGAGCTACTTTGACTTCTGCTCTGATGTCCTCATTTCTTTGTCTGTCTCACAGTGCACATCCTACCACACTTTTCTGGTACTTCATCTCCATCACCTCTATGCTTTCTCAACTGCTCTGCCTTTACTGCCCAGGTTTCTGTACCATACGGTATTACTGGTTGCACCACTATTTGTACACCCTACTTTTAGCTTCTTTGGCATTCTTCTGTCATACACCATCACTGGAATGCTAGTTGACTGCAACACCAACACAACAAAAATAATAATGAGAATAGCAACTCCAACACACGAATCCAGCACTTTTACCAGTTTCTGCTTTATTGCTTAAACGATCTGGTACCTCGGCCTTTCGCCTTCAGTGGATCACAATAAGTGTCTTTTTCAACAGATATATATATACACACATTAATTTAATAGTAATTGGCACAGGCAACTTCATTAATCAATTAATATACTTAACATTTAAAGTGATCATTCTTACAAAAAATTCTAATTTAAAAATCTTTTAACTGTGTAAGACTGTCTCAAGAATAATTATACATATAAATATAAATATAACATATCATTAATACATTCATAACAAAAAAAAAAATATATATATATATATATATATATATATATATATATATATATATATATATAAGTTCAAGATTAAGTCCAAGGGCTTCAACGTCTTAAATTTGAATAATCCCCTCCTCCTTTTATACAAAACGGTTTACCTAGTACACAAAACATTAAACTATTAGGTGAGCCACCATGTTTTTCATGAAAATGCTGGGCCACAGGGCTAGCTTCACTTCTTTTAGTTGCCCCTATATACCAAACATCTAAACATGAACAACCTAGAACACACACTATACATAATATTATTATTATTGGTCACCCTCTCTCTCACATAAACTGCAATGTCCACAAGAATATGTGCCTAAAGTAAATATTTATTTTCATTTTTTTTCCCCTCAAAAAAAGTTATAATAGCTCTTTTTAATTCTTTCCCCTTTTTGTGAAAAAGTAACATGTTTAGCATCATCCCCTTTTTTATTATCAAATACTTAACTCTGGATCTTTCCTTTACATACATAGATTTCAAACATCTATACTGGCCATCATAAGAAATCCAAGTAATCTGTTTTACATCTTAACAGATGATCTTTCATCACTAGTGAAAAAATTCTTTTAAATTCACCTGAGGTTAAAGAGCATAACAGATGTCCAGGATGCATGAGTCACGTCCAAAAATTGATCTTTCCCTATTGAGCTCATAGGATAAATGAATTGTCTTTCAAAAATCCCATATAAATGATGAACAAAAAAATTATTAGTTAAAAAAAAAACTCAAGTAGATTAATTATAATCCCCATCTTTTTATTGATGATGTTATACAATGACTTAACACATCTATAGTTACCCAATAATAGTCTTGACTCCATTTTATGAGAAAGTTCATTTAACAATTCTTGTGTATTAGAAATATGCTGAAAAAAACTTTACCCAAGTTCAGGCTCAAATCCAAAAAAAAAAATATGTTATTTTTAACAAAGAACCTATCCCTGACACAATCGGTCTGCCAGGCAGTTTTTCCAAGCATTATCATCTCACAATATTTTGATTTCTGCAAAAACCCAGTTTCCACCCTTATCAGCACATTTAAAATGAATTATTTCTTTAACTTCATCATGCTCTTAAGAGCCACCCACAATTTTAGAAAAGTAATAGCAGGTACTTTTAATATTAGGAACAAATTTACCTCAGAGACCAAATTGGGCAACATTAATTTTCCATAGCCAGTGTAAAAGCATCCAGGTTCCTCACCTTCCTCATCCACACAAAATATTCCATCATCTTCATAATCATATATTGACATATTTAGTAATTCATCATTTTCAAAATTGCTCTCATCTAAAAACACATTTTCTACAGTGTTAGCAGTGTTATTCTGGAAATAAACTCTCAAATGCAATTTTCTAATGAAAGCCTTTAACTCAATGTACAAATCTCCAAGGGAGGAAAATGTGTAGGCACAAATTTACTACCTTTAAATAAAGATAAATTAATAATAACAACAAATAATCATTATGCATTACATATTCATTCATTAAAGCTATTATTTCTGCCTCTTCTCGCTTTTCCCTGGCTCAACTTGTTTTGTTGGTCTGAGAAGAAAGTTCTCGAGGAACCCGAAAAAATTAACATTCCTCTCTCCTCAGTCTATTAACAGAACAGACAGAATCAAAGTAAGTTACATTTTTTTGTTCACACTACCTTGCTTCTTGCTCCTGAAGAAGCCGAAGTCGCTTGTCACTTCTGAACCTCCTCTCCTGCCCTTTGACAATAATCTTTCATGTCCCCTAAAAGTTTGCTTCTCTTACGCTGAATTATTTCAGTTTCCAATTTGGATATCTTCATTTAACCAATAAGCCATTCTAGTATGCACTCTAAAGAAGCCTGTTTCCATTCATTCCAGTCAATAGGTCATCTAAAAAAAAAAATTCAGTAGCAGGGAGTCGATCATCAAAGCCTCTTGGAGTTAAATTTAAATTAATATACTTCTCCAGGAGGCAAAGTCGAGAAATAAAGCAATTTCTTTACTCATAAGTCTTTCCAACTGCAAGAAACGGTCATCTACCTGAATATGACATCTTTAAACAGGAAAACAAGTGCCGGAATCAAGATAATTCAAACCAACACCAACACAACAAAATTAATAATGAGAAATACTCAACAACACAAGATCCAGCACTTTCACCAGTTTCTGCTTTATTGCTTTATCGATAGGGGTAGTGTATATTCTAGGCTATTCATGTTTAGATGTTTGGTATATAGGGGCAAAAAAAAAATGAATGGATTAGAATTTTTTTTGGAACATATAAAAGATATTAGAATCAAAGTGAAGCTAGCCCTGTGGCCCAGCATGCTCACCTAATAGTTTAGTTTTGTGTACTAGGTAGACCGTTTTGTATAAAGGGAGGAGGGGATTATTCTTATAAATTACTTGAGTTAGAAACTAAAATGATTCTAAAATTTAAGACGTTGAAGCCCTTTGGACTTAATCTTGAACTGGGTATTTAATTAGTTTATTGTGTATGTATATATATATATATATATATATATATATATATATATATATATACATAGTATATATATATATATATATATATTTTTTTAGTTATGAATGTATTAATGATATGTTATATTTATATTTATATGTATAATTATTCTTGAGACAGTCTTCTTACACAGTTAAAAGATTTTTAAATTAGAATTTTTTGAAAGAATGGTCACTTTAAATGTTAAGTATATTAATTGATTAATGAAGTTGTATGTGCCAATTGCTATTAAATTAATGTGTGTATATATATATATATATATATATATCTGTTGAAAAAGACACTTATTGTGATCCATTGAAGGCGAAAGGCCGAGGTACCGGATCGTTTAAGCAATAAAGCAGAAACTGGTAAAAGTGCTGGATTCATGTGTTGGAGTTGCTAGTTGACTGCAACCTAGATTATTCTAGCTTTGACCTCATTCAGACTTCTCTTCTCCTTGACTACCCTTCCCAGATACATGAAGCTATTTACTTGTTCTGCTATTTTCCCTTCTATCTCAATTCTCAGCTTCTGATTTTCCCCCATTTGCTGCATTTACAGCTGTCATAGCTCTACTTAATTTCATCCCATTTGCCTTCAGGTTTGTATTCCATTCCCCTATCCTTTGCTGAAGTTCTTGCTTTGAGTGTGCCTTTAATGTCACAACATCTGCATAGTGCAACTTTGTGGACCTGTCCCCTCTGATATGTTTCCTAATATAGTCCATCACTAGTATGAACAGCAATGGGCTCAGATCTGAACCCTGATGCACACCCACTCCCACTTTGAACTCCTCTGTGAGACAAAATCCTGTTTGTCTGTGAGTCATTGGGTCCTTGTACATAGTCTGCACTAATTCTACCAACGTTTCTAGGACTGTGAACTACTGCAGGCTTGCCTAAATCAGCTTTCTTGGGACCTTGTTATATACTTTCTCCAAGTCCAGGAATGCCCACTTGAACTCTTTCCTCATCTATAGTTTCTTCTCAACTATTGATTACCTATCTATTTATTGATTACCTATCTATTTATTGATTACCTATCTATTTAATGTTTTTGGTCAAGAGAAGCAACACGTACTGCAAATTCTTCATCAAGTGACACTGTTACCTATTCAGGCAAACGCTAAAGTAAGAGATTGAGGGAGGCAAAATAAGCTGAATATATTTTAGAAAAAGAAAACTATCTGCTATGAATATAGATATGAAGAGGGGAGAAGAATATCCCAATACATTCAAAAACAACAGCTGGCTACATCTCCAACCAACACTGCGTAGTAAACTGAGAAGTCTCTACAACAAAATCACTGACACTCATGCCTATATAGCCTACTAGTCCTCTGATCTCTTCATGGCCACAAAAACCTGGTTAAATCCATTTAAGATACAGAAATACTCCCACAAAGACTAGACAGAACCAACAAAAAAGCAGGCAGAGTTGCTATGTTCTGCAAAAATGTTTTAGATTTCTTCACTTATCATGATAGTATACCTACTTTCAACAAGGCTGAAGTTCTCATTTCTCTCCTTATACTGAATACTCACAAACCTCTAGCCATCATACATGTCTACATACCACCCGGTAACTGCATTCTCATCTTATAAGAGATCCTCTCCTGGATATTGGCCAACATAAGACTGAAAATTATTTTGCTAGGAGATGTTAATATAGACTGGCAAAAGATAGCCTTAGAAAATCGAACAGATTCAATTCAGCTATATGGCTTCTCTAAACTGATCAAGACTCCATCCTAGACTGGATTTTAACATCCACCCCAAAGCAATGTTGCCTTAACTGGCACCCTACCTGATAGCCTAAGCATACCCAGCTAAGCTACATAATCAGTTACCCCAAACTGCTCTATAAGGTTCATCACTATAAGATGGGCAGACACCTCAGTAACTTCAATAGAATCTTTTATTTCATAGGTTCATAGGTATGTACTAGGTTAATGATCACCAGGGTTTTTACAGATCTAGCCATGCAACTCAACTTAGTTTTGTCCAAGAGTTCCTTGGATTCTTATATGCTGGGGTATATTAGTAAAGAGATAGCTAAGGGTTATGTTGGAGGGAGTGTTGGTTGGTGATTAATTTACTTACTGTCGATCTCTGTCTATCAGAGACATGGGGGCCAGACTGGACTGAATTTCCAATTTCTCATCCAATAATCAAGGTTTCTTTTGAATAGGGTCAGGAATGAACTTTGGTTCAGGCAGATGAGGAGATTAATCAATAGCACAGGGATCCTTTGAGACACATATCGGTCCCTCCAGCAGGTTCTATTTATGTCACAGACAAAGTTCCACTCCTTGGATCTAGTGCTTCTGGTGCTGTTTGTCTTGTGGATGTGCAAGAGATCCATCAGAGCTGCATTTGAAGATGCCTTATATGCTAGGGACAGACTGCATGTCAGTAATCTGTAGGAGACTGAATACATAGATAGGACCTTAAGGTGATATGTGTAGGCATTCATAACCTGGATTATCTAGGTGAAGAATCTTTTATGGTGTTCCAATAACTGCAAGTGCCTGATTAAGTACATACCAAAAGGGACATTGCACTCAACGATAGTTCTGAGAAGAGCTGATTAGAGTGATACTATTACTTTCTTGGATGAGGATGCCATACCCTTCCTTATGAGCTGGGTCACATAGAATGATTTTCTTACTATCTTGGCTACGTGCTGGTCGAATGCCAGATTACTGTCTATGTATGTTCCCAAAGCCGTATATCAGATCAACTCTTAGGGGTGTTTTATTAATGAAGTAATTAGCCTGGCTGGATGACTTGCCAAAGTGCACTATAATGCATTTCTTTTCACTGAGTTTTAATCCATGGCTTTTGTACCGATCATTTGTTTGTGTAAGACCCTCTTGTTGGATTTTAGTGTCATGGGGGAATCTATGATAGCTCTCAATTTACAGTCAGCTGCAAACTTAGTGAGACAGAGGCCTTTGACTTTAGTTTTGACTTCTGAGAAGTAGATGTCAAACAGAAGCAGGCCTAACCTGGAGCCCTGTGGTACTCCACTGCTGACCAGTCTCTTGGTGGAGGTGGTCTGACTGATGCTGACTTCTTGGGTCCTATCTGTGAGGGAGCTGGCAATCCAAGAGTTTGGTTGTCCATTTGATCCATGATGTAGTATTTTAGGGAGCCCGTTCAGAAGATCAAAGTTCCAGAATGTTCAAACTTCATATGATCGAGACCATATGATTGACTTTCCAAAGCATTGAAACTTTTGTTTGGAGATTGCAGTAAAGTGGAGAAGGGGAAATTAAAACTTTTCCCCACTGTTGTGAGAGTGCAGAGGTGGTATATATAAAATGCAGGGGGTGTGGGGTGCAAGGAGGCAGATTTTTGTTGTTTTGTCCTGTTCAAAATTTCAGGAAGGTGATAATATGGTCTCAACCATATGACATTTGACTTTCTTTTAAATTTGATCTTGCGACATAGATCTGTATTTTATATATGGTGGCCCAGAACTGTTTAGAATTTTTGTAGCATCTATTCTGCAAGTTGGAATAATGAAGTTTCTTGTCAAATTTTATCTCACATTTGGCTTTATTTTGTAAGTATTTATATTGTTGAAGATTGTTCATGGTTTTATTATCAAGCCATTCTTTCCAGGCTTTATCTCTATTCCTAATTGAGCCAAGCAGCAGGTTTGGGGGGCGGGGGGGCATACTGTTTAGCAGTTCCATAAATATCATATTGAAATAATCAACAATATCATCTAGTGGCAAGACATTTAGGATGTTCCAGTTGTGAGATTGTAGTCAGGTGTTAAACAGTTGCAAGTCAAACTTATTCATGCTGCAAGGATTTATATGTGTGTTCCTTGGGAAACATATGGCATTCTCTTGTTGCATATATGAAGAGGTGGTCACTAACTGTGCTAGCTAAGGTACCATGGAAGCTGAGAGTGTTAGGGTGACTTTTACCATTTTTCAGGTTGATTCTAGTAGGATAACTGATAAGTTAGGAGAAATTGTACAGTTTTATACTAGAGGTTGTTATCTCAAAGGTGAGATGACCAGTTGATGTTAACAGCGCTTAGTATAATTGTCTCTGTGTGTAAATACATTATCAGATAACCAGGACAAGATATCCCCCAATGTGCTGATATTGCCTCCAGGTGGGATATAAAGAGCTGCCACAAATATTGTTTTGTATATGTTTAGTTTTAAGTTACTTAGAAGTAGTTCAGCATTGAGGAAGGAGAGTATGGAAGATATGAAAGGTGACAGGTTTATGCTACTGGCATACATTATTGTTAGTTCTGCTTTTTTTGTTTAATCTGTCAGCTCTAAGGATGTTAAAGCTGGGGGGGTATTTCTGTGTTACTGATATTCAGTTTTAGTCAAGATTGTGTCGTTGCTAATAAGTCAGAAAAATGAGATTTTATCCATGCATGTAGTTCTGGAATTTTGTTTACAATGCTTCTAATCTTCATATGGAATAGATCAAGCTTCTTGTTTCACTTTCTTATTTTTGTTGGGAGAGGAGTTTCACTGTTTGGGCAGAATTGATTGATTATTTGTGGAGTAAGTCAGTGCGTTAGATCTTCCAGGGTTAAGGTGAATGTCACCTGCTGCAATAAATTCAGTGTTACACTTAGATCAGCGTGTTGTTTCAGCTTTTGTGGTGATAGTAACTTTGAACCTTTTTGGAGGTAAGGAGTGTTTTAGGTTTAATAAGGCTAATGTAATAATTTTTATATAAGTGGGGACCTATATTGAACTGGATGAATGAAGAGGTTACATTGTAACGATGTGCCTTTTGGCAGTAGATGAAGTATTCAGTGAGTTGTGTCTGGGAAGATGTAGAGTGCATTAATAATTTGAGTCTGACAGAAGTTAGAGTGAGACATTGTGTTATGTTGGGGAGTGGTGAGGTTAGGGTATGTGATGTTTTCAAGGAGATCAACTTTAGATGAAGAGTACAGAACAGGTATTGTCAGTTATACTAATAAGGAGCCATAAGACGATGTTATTGGTCAGTTGGGATTTTGTGGAGGATGTTCTTATGGACTAGTAGTATAGTTTTATAGATGTGTAACAGTATTTGTCAGTTATAATAATTTGGTGATGTAAGCGGTTGTCATTGACTAGGTGGGAATGCAGGATAATCCCTGTATTCACAATGCATTGTTAATAAGTGGAATACTATCCCACTCCACTTAAAACAATCTGCATCCTGAAAGACTTTAAATGTCAGCTGAAGCAACAACTTTTAGATAAATGGCTCTGCACCTGCACCACCCCTAGTTAAACTGGTACTAATATTGTTATATGAATTTGTGTCATAACTCTTTGATGCACAGAACTTAATGTACTTTTACCACAACTATACCCTCCTCTATCATCTCATCCCCTTTATCTTCCTTGTGCCTCCTTCTGTCCCTCCTTTCTTTGGGTTGCTCTAACTATTGATCTTATCTTCCTATATCCTAGGTTTAGAACAAGTCTTTATAGCAACAAATATTCTTATGTAAAACATGTCAATCTCTACATATTGATGGTGTTGCACTGCATATACCTCCCTGGATTTAAAAATATATCTATATTTTAATAGAAACTCTCTACAAAGGATGCAACTGATTTCAAGGATGTCTGAATAATGGAATTGTTCCTCATGAATGAAACTGACTATAAATAATGAAACTGGCAAATGATGTCTGTACTGTCTGTATAATGAAGCTTTTCTGCCTGGTCCTCTGCTGAAAAAGTATAGTGTTCAGTCAGACTTTCCCAGTAAATAAATGCCAATAAATAAAATACATAAATATTGAAAAGAATAAGGAAATGAGGAGTTAACTAGCTGTCCTTTAGGAATATAATGTTTTAATTAAAACAAAGTCATTGGTGTTGAAAGTTATCATTCATTTAATCTGGTACCAAGATGCTTAGAGATGGAATTTATTATTTTTTTCAGTTCTTTGATGGATAAAACTGAATTATTTAAGAAAAGGATTACTCTACAAGGAGGAAAAGGAAGGGGCAAAAGATGATTAACCTAGTTGTGTTGTACGTATTTTTAATCTTTCGCTGTATACTGAAAGCAATGAAAGAGCTGGAGACTTTGGTAACTGTGATATTGCAGGATTTGAGTAATGATGGAGTTAAGAAAATAAATAAAACAATATATATATATATATTGCTACATATTGCTTATTAATTTAGGAGAAAGGTTGCAGAGTGGATAGTTAATATAGTTGGAAAAAGAAAGAAACGGTATAATGGGCATACATTATTTTGATCCTACATTATAGGTATTGGTAAAAAAACATGGTGGTGCAGCAGTAGCATTGTTGCCTCACAGCAAGAGGTTCTCCCGTTCGATTCTCAGCTGGAGCGCCTTCTGTGTGGAGTCTGCATGTCCTCACCACCAGTGAGTGGCATTCGAAAGACATGCGTAGAATGGGAGTTCCTTCGTTGAAGGTTGGGCGTCGAGCTGTCACCTCGGCACCCGTAAAAAATCTACTGCCAATCATTAGTGGACGGGAGTTCTGCTGTGGTGACCCCTAACCGAGAAAAGCCAAAAGGAGAACAATTATAGGTACTGGAAAGGGATATGGTAGTGTTTATAACATATAGAAGACAGCCATTGGCTTATCAGTGGGAATATGGGATGCATGATTCTTTTGTGGTGGGTTATACAAAGGAAGTTACAGGTAAAAACTGGAATATCCACACAGCCAAAATGAAGCCAGCAACCAAGATGGATCCAATAAAAAATATTTAATGTTGAATAAACATCAAAAAAGCTGAGACCGGTTTCAGATGGCAAAAAAGCACAGCCTTCTTCAGTAACAAAAAACACAGAGTCAATTAATACAACTTAAATAGTGTTCAAACATATCCCATTGGTTCAAATAAAAATGTTCATTTAATCCAGGTGAAAAAAGAGCACCTAGTTTAATAATCCATTTATTTTCCTTTGTATCTAACATTGAGTGCCATCCTGATTTATTAAATTTGATACCCTTAACCAAATCAATCACCATAAAAGAAAAATTAGCAGTGTGATGTTTTAAAGTGTGTTTGTACAATGCATTATTTATTTTCTTATTTTTAATATTGCTCATATGTTCAGATATCCGTAGTCTTAAAGGACGAGATGTTTGACCAACATAGAAGGAGCCACAAATACATGTTGCCAAATAAATGAGCCATTCACTGCTACAATTTGCAAAAAATGAAATATCATAGACCTTGGAGCAATTCCTGCTAGTAAATTCCTTAGATTTGACAATTTTGCCACAATTACTAGAATGACCACAGGGAAAACACCCCACCAAAGGTTCCCCAGTAATAGTTGTTTGTAAAAATTGTGCAATACTAGCATGATGTGTATGTTTATAATGATTAAAACATGAGGCTAAATTCTTACCCTTGCAAAATGAGAATAAACATTTGTCCGGTAATACATCTGATAATTCCGGTAAACTTAACACAATGTTCCAATTTCTCTGTACACTATTCATGAGTACATCTGAATTCCTAGCATATGTTGTTAAAAACCTGATTGGCTGTGTGGTCCTCTGATCCCTAAGTTTGTAAGTTAACAGTTCCTGTCTGGATAAAGTATTGGCCCAATTGCTGGCCTGCAAAACATGTCCCATAGAATATCCCCTTATGCGAAATCTGTTGATTAAATCACATCTATCTAATTGGAAAGTATCCTCCTGAGAATATATACGCCTCAAACGTATAAACTGTGATTTCGGTATGTTTTTGGCAATATGTGGAGGATGAAAGCTGGATGCGTGAAGGACTGTGTTGTATTCAGGATATTTCCTGAAAACCTGTGTACTAAAAGCATCATCTGATTGTCTTGTTATTAACACATCCAGAAAAGTTATTGTGTCAACATGATAATTGACAGTAAACTGTAAGCCCCATATATTATCATTTAAATATGAGACAAATTCAGTTAAATAATCAACATCAGCCCTCCACACCATCCAGCAATCATCCAAATACCGCCTCCAGATATCAATTTCATGAAGGTAAATATTATGGCTACTATTATAGATAATATGTTCTTCTATATAAGCCATAAACAGGTCTGCATAAATAGGAGCAAATGATGCTCCCATAGCTGTTCCTTTGATTTGCCAAAAACAAATGTCCTGATAGAAAAAAACATTATTGGTAAGGACATGCTCTGCGAGACCAACAAGAAAGGAAATGAAATCTTGTTCATATAGATGGGCAATATTAAGCCAGTGAGTTAACACTTCAAGCCCAACCTGATGCGGAATATTCGTATACAGGGAACTAACATCAAGTGTACACATCAGCCAACCAGGTTCCAATTGTGCATCAGATATAATGTGTAAAAATTCAGTTGTGTCTTGCAAGCAAGAATGAACAAATGACAACAAAGGCTTAAGATGTCTAGTCAAAAACAAGGATAATGGTTCTGTAAGATAACCTCGACCAGAAACAATGGGCCTACCTGGGAGATGAACAGGATCTTTGTGAATCTTAGGAAGAAAATAAATGTATTGATTAATAGGATCCTGAATAGTAAGTTACAAGTTTACTGTCAATTATCATGTTGACACAATAACTTTTCTGGATGTGTTAATAACAAGACAACCAGATGATACTCTTAGTACACAGGTTTTCAGGAAATATCCTGAATACAACACAGTCCTTCACGCATCCAGCTTTCATCCTCCACATATTGCCAAAAACATACCGAAATCACAGTTTATACGTTTGAGGCATATATGTTCTCAGGAGGATACTTTCCAAGAAGATAGATGTGATTTAATCAACATATTTCGCGTAAGGGGATATTCTATGGGACGTTTTGTGGGCCAGCAATTGGGCCAATAATTTATCAAGGCAGGAACTGTTAACTTACAAACTTAGGGATCAGAGGACCACACAGCCAATCAGGTTGTTAACAACATATGCTAGGAATTCAGATGTACTCATGAACAGTGTACAGAGAAATTGGAACATTTTGTTAAGTTTACCGGAATTATCAGATGTATTACCGGACAAATGTTTATTCTCATTTCGCAAGGGTAAGAATTTAGCCTCATGTTTTAATCATTATAAACATACACATCATGCTAGTATTGCACAATTTTCACAAACAACTATTACTGGGGAACTTTGGTGGGGTGTTTTCCCTGTGGTCATTGTAGTAATTGTGGCAAAATTGTCAAATCTAAGGAATTTACTAGCAGGAATTGCTCCAAAGTCTATGATATTTCATTTTTTGCAAATTGTAGCAGTGAATGGCTCATTTATTTGGCAACATGTATTTGTGGCTCCTTCTATGTTGGTCAAACATCTCGTCCTTTAAGACTATGGATATCTGAACATATGAGCAATATTAAAAATAAGAAAATAAATAATTCATTGTACAAACACACTTTAAAACATCACACTGCTAATTTTTCTTTTATGGTGATTGATTTGGTTAAGGGTATCAGATTTAATAAAACAATTTGGCACTCAATGTTAGATACAAAGGAAAATAAATGGATTATTAAACTAGGTGCTCTTTTTTCACCTGGATTAAATGAACATTTTTAATTGAACCAATGGGATATGTTTAAACACTATTTAAGTTGAATTAATTGACTCTGTGTTTTTTGTCACTGAAGAAGGCTGTGCTTTTTTGCCAGCCGAAACCGGTCTGAGCTTTTTTGATGTTTATTCAACATTAAATATTTTTTATTGGATCCATCTTGGTTGCTGGCTTCATTTTGGCTGTGTGGATGTTTTTGCTTCAGTTGCCGTGCAACTTTTCTTTGTGCAGGAGGATTTTTTGACTCAAAAACAGGAATATATCATAAGGCAAAAGATGAGAGGTTTTCTTTTCTTCAATGTATGTATAGCAAAAGAAGTAATGGAAAATGTTTTTCAAATATAGGCAGATCAGAGGTTTCTGGTACAAATTAGCAAAAGTAATACAATGCAAAATATTAGAGACTTTAACAATGTATACTATATGGTATGGAAAACATGAAGAGTTAAAAAATAAGGGTTTAAAACAGAAGATACTCAATAAGCAGTATGCAAAGGAAAATGTGCCACAGTGTTATATATTTCAAACTGTGTTGATGGGGTAACAAATACCAAGAGTGTCACTATTAAAGCTAACCAGAAGCCTCGGCGCATCCCTAGGGTATATGAGCTTCTGATGGAGAGAAACGCAGCTTACAGGGCTAAGGGCAAAGCAGCCCTAAGTTCAATAAGAGGTAAAATGAGGAAGGGAATAAAGGAGGCTAAGAGAGAGTATGGCAGAAAGGTGCAGAGCCACTTTGAAAACATGAAGAATGCAAGGAGGCTATAGCAAGGCATATAATAGATCACTGACTACAAAATCAGATCAGCACATTATGAGGACAGCATCAAATTCCTGGACAGCTTGAACATCTTCTTTGGTAGATTTGAGGAAAGAAACAACAGGTGGGCGCTAAAGCTACCCACTAATGTGAAGGCTGCAGTACTCACCCTCAGCACAAAGGAGGTAAGATGACAGCTAAGGAAAGTAAACCCAGGAAGGCTGCTGGCACAGACAACATACTGGGCAAGATGCTAAAAGGCTGTGCTGATCAACTATGCACAGTGCTCAAGGAAATATATAACACCTCTCTTGCCATGGTGAAGGTACCCTCATGCTACAAGGAAACTAACATCATCCCACTACCTAAGAAAACCATTCCCTCCAGTCCTAACAACTACAGACCAGTCGCTCTGACATCCACTGTTATGAAATGTTTTGACCAGCTGATCAAAAAACATCTTTCATCATGCCTACCTCCTGATTTTGACCCTATGCAGTTTACATACAGAGCTAACTGATGCCATATCAATAGCACTACACATCTCCCTTGATCATTTAGAGGGCAAAGACAACTATGTGAGAATGCTGTTCATAGACTTCAGCTCTGCATTTAATACAGCAATACCAATGCAGCTGATAGAAGAACGGGCACATTTAGGAATCAGTAAACATCTCTGTAACTGGATCCTGGACTTCATGATTGAGAGACCACAGAGGGTGTGTTCGGGTAATCACACATCAAAGTGCATCATGATTAACACCGGGGTTTCACAGGGATGTATTCTCAGCCCACTGTTATTTACCATCCTGACCCACAACTGCTGTGCTAGGCACAAGTCCAACCATATCATCAGGTTTGCTGATGACAACACAGTCATGGGGCTCATTACAAAGGAAGATGAAAGGGCGTACCGAGAGGAGGTGGCAACTCTTATCAATTGGTGCGAGTGGAACAACCTTGACCAGAATGTAAGTAAGACCAAAGAGATTATCATCGACTTCAGGAAAAGGAGAAGAAACCACCCAGCATTCAGGATCAATGGTGAGAATGTGAAAAGGGCTAAGAGTACGAAACTCCTGGGTGTACACATATCAGAGGATCTCTCGTCAGGAAACACCAGCCAACTGGTCAAGAAAGTGCTCCAACTCCTACACTTTTTAAGAAGGTTGAAAAAAGCTAAGCTTCTTCCTCATATTCTCTCCACCTTCTATAGAGGTGCAATAGAGAGAATCCTCACCTAAAACTTCGCAGTGTGGTTTGGAAGCTGCACATTTACAGAAAGGAAGGCGCTACAAAGAGTGGTGAGGGTTGCAGAGCAGGTAGCAGGTTCCAGTCTTCCATCAATGCATCGTTACTGTGTAAGAAGCATCTGAAAGGCCACCAAAATAATAAGGAATAACAAGCATCCTGTGCATGGACTGTTTAAGCATCTGTCAGGAGATAACACAGAATCCACTGCTGGACTACAGGATTCAATAACAGTTGCTACCCTACAGTGATTAGACTTCTGATCTCTGGCATTAGTCCCAGGGGACTGAACACAAGTCACTTTTTATTTTTGTGCAATATATACTTACATATATTCCAAGTAAGTGCAATATTTATTTATTATATCCATAGTCAGTATTATTTAACTCACTCAAGTGCAATATTAGACAAATAACTTAGGCATTGTTCAATCTGTATTGTGTTTTGTATTATTTTAAATTGGGTAGTATATGTGTGTAGGTAAATGTCTCTGCTCTTTCTTGCATGTATTTGGAGTAGTATTGTATTTATTAGTTATGTTTAGTCCTCTATTTGTTTGTGTTGTTTTACGTTCCTTTGTAATGTCAAGAATTGAGCTGATGCATGAAATTACGTTCAGGCTACACGTGTTTAGTTCTAAATAATGATAAAGTTTACTTTCCCCAGGATTCATGAAGCTCGGTGCAAGGATGGCGTTAGGCTTGCGTCGACCGTGCGGTGTAGAGATGGTGCAGTAGCGCCATATGCATATTAATAAAGGCACGCTGCTGTCACATCCACGTGCATAGGAAACGTACACGAATACATGGGGTATGTCGAAGCGCCGAACGGAGGCGTGGACATGTCAGCTGTTTGCGTACAACCTAAAATGCTGGATATTACAGCCTGCCTCCAATAGTAATCACACCTGTCAGTGTCCGTGGATACTAAAACGTATGCAAAGCATGCAAGACAGTTTTGCAAACACAAAAATAAGAAGCAAACACAAATGCACGTAGCTGAATATTGAGTCCCCATCCCACAGACAAATGAAATTTAAAACCCCATGCCCGTATTCTATTGCAGTGTTGATAGTTATACCAAGTGGAAGTGAAACACATCGTGTTAGCCCGCCGCCAATAGCTAAGTCTAGCCCAATGGTCAGGATTACCACCTGTCCCACATTGTGAGGGACAGTCCCCCTCTGGGCAGTTGTGTCCATACCAAAACCATTAGAAATGTAAAATATCCTGCGACCGTAGGACATAATTATGTCCCACATCTCATGTAATAGTCACATACAATAGTTATTTCTGTATGTAACATACCTACATGTTACAAGAAATAGAATAAGCAAGTAAATGAAACAGAAGAAGCAGCTAAACTGCTATAACAATAAGCTTACATTTAGGCATAAAACAAAAGTACTATCTGTTGTACTAACTGTGGGTATGTGTTGGCCTGTAAAATCTGATGTGTGTCCCAAATATATCCCATATGAAAAGGTGGCAACCCTACCAATGGTCAGAGCATTCACCCAAAATCTGCCCATTTGTGGTCCAAGGAGTCCTTGTCAGGATGGGCCAAGGATGAACGGGTATTACCCGGGTCTACCTACCATGTCATGAAAGATAAGTATTTGCGTGTAACTATGTGCGTAATGTACAGCATGTGGAAGGTGAAAAATGCTAGTGTAGTCCTCACAACCATACAGGTACCAGAGATATGTAGTGTATGCAATGTGTTCCGTTGACCATGCCATGGGCCATCAGCCAGAGAAGGGATGGATGGAAAGTATGGAATATGGGTGTGGGGGGGATGGGTAATGTAATAATTTGCAAAGGGGAGACTGTGTTGGATGCATAATAGGTGAACTGGAGGTGTATGAGGGAGCAGTGGGTGAATCAGAAAGAAACACAAAGAACAAACATGCACATCCGCAATACAACCTGAGAGGCCATACTGTAGAACACAATCCCACAAACATATT
>NC_056741.1:1269697335-1269729835 GCF_019279795.1 Protopterus annectens | reverse complement strand
ATATATGCAATAACTGTTACATGCAACTATTAGACGTAGAATATAATATTGTCCTGTAATCAGGACATTTGCTATGTCTAAATTATTTTCTCATGAGTAAACTCAAAAGACAGGCACAGCAGATCAGCAAGAGATTATTTTTGCATGACACATATGCCTATAGAGGGGCTGTCCCACGCAAAGTGGGACAGGTGTTAATCCTAAAGTCTCACCTTGGCCAATTTAAAAGGTGGCAAACCTACAATAGGTATGCGGTAGCATGACCCGGCAGATGGATGTGGTTCCCAAAACACATTTACTTGTCTGCATTGCAGAGTATCGGTTCCCATGTATCAGCACCAGATGGGAGCAGATTGTATGAGGAACATGCATATAATATGATTAACTCGCTGGACAGGCCACCGATTCCATACAGTCGAACGCCATGCCGTCGCCTAATGGTCAGCCATATCCAATACTGTAGTCATATAGTCTGATGTAATAGGCATCACAAGGCATCATGCCCACCCAGCATGAGTGACAAATGCAAGCACCAATGTCAGTGCATGTGCAAGTGAGGGAGTGAGCGGTTGTAAGCGTGTTTGCCTACCAGTTTGCGAGTATTGCACTGTTAAAGAAATGTGGAGTCTAAACAAGTGTAAGAAGCTGTAACCAGAGGTCAGCAGTGCTTAACACCACGAAAACCCATGCACAACTGCTCCCAACTGCTGCAATGTGCCTTACTCACTCCGTATCCAATGGTCTTGTTCTGGCCACAAACAAATAACCATCCTTTGCAAGTGTTGGTAGCAACAACCTGCGCACACAGCTAATGTGAATTACCAATACACCATGGCAAATATACAGACAATAGACAGTACCACACACATACCATACAGCACAGTCATCCAACAGTATAGCAATGTACTGGCAGATATGTCCAGACCACTGGTGTTTGCAGACCTGGCCGTCTTGTGTTTATATGTGTGAGCATGCCCAGTATGACCGTTCCGCATGTTGTCAACTGACATTGCCGTCATACTTTTATGTGTTTGAGCATGCCCAGTATGGTCAACTGCATCGCATGTGTTACATGTCCAGGTAGTCAGTACTGTGGTGCTATCCTCTGTGCTGTACACTGACAGGTGGCATGATGTGTCTGTGGCATTGACTGTTGCTACATTTCTGCACAGCATGGGGGGGGACATCCGACTGTATCCACATTCCTACACAGCACCGAGGGGAGGCACATCTGACTGTTAAATGTGTACATTGGAAGGGGGGCACAGCTGACACTTGTACACTTTTGCTACTATTGTAGTGGTATGTCAGGCACTCCATTTCAGTGTGTAGACCTACTTATTGTGCTGGCTAGAGGCATACCAGTGTACTCCAGATCTTAGCATTAATTACCAACATATTAGTTTCAGATGTCCTAGCCTTCACAATCTACATCCAACTGCCTGGCCTGCTGTAGTCTGTCTGTGTGTGTCTGATGGGGGGGGCATCCATTGGGTATATTCTGAGGCCATAATACAGCATTTGTCTGTGTTGGTCTACACCTGTCCAGCTGGCTGAGACTTATGTGGGCTGTATGGACACACATGATGCTCAGCCCATTACCCGCAGTGGGTTAGGACACCCAGTGTACTACTGGCTACTATGGGGATCCGGTATGTGCTACAGATGTCATGGTGCCACTATGAATGTCTACTGCCTGCTGCCTTAATATTCGGCCACCAAATTCCCTTGCATGCTCACATCCATACCATAGCTACAGGTAACAACACATTCTAATACAACTGTCAATTGGTAGGTTGATTGACTTACCTTGAGGGTGTGCCAGACCTGAGGATGGTACTGGAGGGCTGCTTATGTTGGATGCACACAGTGCACTTCCTATGCATGACTGAGCACAGGTAGTGACAGGTAGTGCCATGTTTGGCATCCCTTTTACTGTCTGTGCGAGTCAGAGAGGGTGACATTCCCTGGGTACCTACTGTGTCAGTGCATATGCTATGCATTGCCTCTTTGCCAAGGCCAGGTCATACTGGGCACGCCTCCTTCCGCCTACTGGTTCCGGCTCAGGTAGTTCCTCCTCTGAGTCACTCTGAGCCTGTACAGGCCTTGGCATTGGTGGGGGGCTGTGTGACCCTGCCCCATGGTGTTCCTGCTGCAGCTGTTTCCGCAGGATCATATTGTGTAGCATAGCACATACCATAACAATTTGGGTGCATGTAGCTGGTGAATACTGCAAGGCTCCACTGGATGTGTCCAGACACTGGAACCGTGACCTTAGCATCCCAAACACATGCTCAATTATATGTCTTGCCTGTGCGTGTGCCTCATTTTGGCGTAGTTGTTCAGGTGTGTGCATTTTTGATGGGTATCATCAGCCATGGCTCCAGTGGGTACCCAGCATCCCCCACTTGGTGACCATAGGGGATGTCCATATTGGCAAAGCTGTGATACAGCTGTGTCAGATACCACATATCAGAATCATCATAGCTTCCAGGGTAGCCAGCACACACATTCAGTATAATGCCCTGGGCATCGCATATGACCTGGCAGTTGATGGAGGGGATGCCCTTGCAGTTAATGTAGGCCCAACCCCGCTCACCGGGTGGTGCTTTGATGCATTCGTGCATGCAGGCTATAGCATCCACTACCCCAGGTAGTCTGCCATTTGGTGGAAGAGACATATATTGCTGGTCAACACCTCACGTGTGTTGAGGAAATGTACATGCTCACTGGCATGTGGTGACATGGCATCCAGAAACTCGTGGAATACTCTGGATGCAGATGCCTGTGAGATCCCCATGATATCCCCAGTTGTGCTTTGGGAGGTACCTGTGGCTAGTATACCTAGGCCTACACATACCTTGGTATCCACTGGGATGGGTTTTCCTTGGCCTGTTCGATGTGTCAGGTGTGGCCGGCACAGCTCAACAATCTGCTGTAGGAGGTCTCTGTCCACCCCATAGTGCTCCACTATCTCCAGCTCATGTAGCCCCTGGTAGGTTACCCTGGGTCTGTACAGTCTTCTCTGTCTCCTCACTGAGGGTTGTTCGGCAGCATTCACATCCTCACCACCCTCAGCCTCCTGCACATGTTGGTCTATGTTGCCTGCTGCAGCCCTTCTCATTTCATTGGATTGTTTTGTAAAATTTCCCCGCATGTATACACTGGTGGTGAAGAGTGTGGAAACACCTGAGGGTATGGTGCTTGCTCACTTTATCATAGTGTTCTGGGCCGGGCTGGGCCTGTAATCTGCTGATTGTGATAATTATCACCTGTTTGCCCAGCTTGTTCACCTTGACTACTCTCCTACTGCTGTTGTCCCTCCCAATTGCACTAGGCAGGTATAGACACACCCCTAGCTTAGGCATGCTAAGGCAGGAGCAATCCCGAGACACAGGACTCCAATGTACGTACAGTATGACTGACACCCCCCCATGCTTTCTCCTATATCCGAGTCCTGCAACCGGCTATCTATACACATACATTCTTGGGATCTGCATCACACCCTGGGGATAAACAGGATTCACTATTTTCCACTTCGTTTGCATAGTATTGTCTTCTAATGCATAGTTACATGACCCATACTGAGCCTCCACAAAAATAACCACTGCTTACTGTCGCGCAGATCCGCACACAACTGGTTAAAAGTGCCTTACTATTACCGTATTCGATGTCCCTTGTTCTTCTCAGCAACAAAACAATCAGTCTCGGCACGGCTCGAACCTGAGACCCTGCACACCACAGATGATGTGCTTTACCACTAAGCCATGGCAGATATACATGCATCTGCAGTTATCACATACAGATCATCCAGCACAGGCATTCAACAGTATAGGACATGTATTCCATCATGTAGATTTATGTGTGCTAATGTCTATATATATATATATATATATATATATATATATACATATACACACACATATACATATACACACACATATGTAGATATAGAATATATATCACAAAAGCAGACCACATGACACCAAAGCATTAGACAAGAATGAAAAGGAAACCACATGCGCCTCCTGCATTATATACTGGTGTTAATATCAAGGCAAGCGTGTTTCTGTGCGTCACATGGGTTCAGACTGTATTAAGGGTAAGATTAGGGCTGCTGACATTACTCACCAGACCTATTGCCGAATGTATGTGTATGTCTTGCCAACCCAGTCTCTTGACCAATTGTGACATTTATGGACACTATATAGGAAAACAACAAAACACACTCCTCAACACATTCTGGAGCTAACCACTCACAGATACTAACACATAGGATTTGACTGCCAAACACACACACCTCTTATGCCTTGGACTAGAGCACCTACCTGTCTATTCCATCACACTACAGCATTACACAGTTACAGAACATGCTACCGAGATTACTGGAGCATAACACTCCCAGAGGTGTACTTCTAAGATGGGTGACATCATCAGCAATGGAAAAGTCACTGATAGGGATTGTATGGAGTGTGAGCAGTCTAAAAGCATCTTTTGGTCCCTAGCCAGACAGAGACACACACTGTTGGTATGGCTGGGGTTAGAACACAGATCTAACTACCTTAGCACACTACAGCATGATGCAGTTACAGAATGTGCTACCAAGATTACTGGGACACAGCACTCCCAGAGGTGTACTTCTAGGTGGGTGACATCATCAGCAATGGAAAAGACGGCGATAGGGATTATATGAAGTGTGACCAGTCTAAAAGCATATTTTGATCCCCAGCCAGATGAAGACACACACACTTGGCATGGCTGGAGTTAGAACACAGATCTAACTACCTTAGCACACTACAGCATGATGCAGTTACAGAATGCGCTACCAAGATTACTGGGACACAGCACTCCCAGAGGTGTACTTCTAGGTGGGTGACATCATCAGCAATGGAAAAGATGGCAATAGGGATTGTATAGAGTGTGAGCAGTCTAAAAGCATATATCTGTCTTTAGCCAGACAGAGACACACACAGTTGGCATGGCTGGGATTAGAACACAGACCTAACTACCTTATCACACTACAGCATTATGCAGTTACAGAACACGCTACCGAGATTACTAGGGCACAAGCATTCCCAGAGGGGTACTTCTAGATGGGTGACATCATCAGCAATGGAAAAGATGCTGTTAGGGATTGTATGGAGTGTGAGAAGTCTAAAAGCATATTTTTGCTCCCAGCCAGACGGAGACACACAGCTGGTATGGCTGGAATTAGAACACAGACCTAACTAACTTATCACACTACAGGATTATGCAGTTACAGAATGCGCTACCAAAATTAGTGGGACACAGCACTCCCAGCGGTATACTTTTAGGTGGGTGACATCATCAGCAATGGAAAAGACGGCGATAGGGATTGTATGGAGTGTGAGCAGTCTAAAAGCATATTTCTGTCCCCAGGCAGACGGAGACACACACACACACAGTTAGCATGGCTGGAATTAGAACACAGAGCTAACTAACTTATTACACTACAGCATTACACAGTTACAGAACACACTACCAAGATTATTGAGACACAGCACTCCCAGAGGCGTACTTCTAGGTAGGTGACATCATCAGCAATGGAAAAGACGGTGATAGGGATTGTATGGAGTTTGAGCAGTCTAAAAGCATCTTTCTGTCCCCAGGCAGATGGAGACACACACACAGTTGGCATGGCTGCGATTAGAACCCAGACCTAATTACTTTATCACAGTATAGCATCATGCAGTTACAGAATGCGCTACCGAGATTACTGGGACACAGTACTCCCAGAGGCGTACTTCTAGGTGAGTGACATCATCAGCAATGGAAAAGACGGTGATAGGGATTGTATGGAGTGTGAGCAGTCTAAAAGCATATTTCTGTCCCCAGGCAGACGGAGACAAACACATGCCAGTGGTGTGATCAGGACAACTGCCTATCTACGGACTACTGTTACAATACTACATAGATACGTGCTGCGCCACAGACACTACACCTTTCAAGACTGTCAATATGACCTTCTAGGAATGCGGACATTGACATGGATGCTGACAGTTACAATGTACATACCTGTGAACCAGTGTGTTCAATGTAGGAATCCATCCTGAAGTGGGGTATGGACATCTGTTGACTGGACGACTACTATCGCTATACAGAGTTACAATGGCCATGCCCATACACATAGTGGCACATAACCGACACAAGGTGTCACTGGGGATGCTCACACACTTAGTAGCACACGGCCGTTTGGAATGCACTATGTGTCCATCTACACAATGTTATACTGGGCCTGCTCACACACTTAGTAGCAAAGGGCTGTTTTGTGTGCACTCTGATTCTAAACATGGAAGGGCACAGTGGCCATGCTATTACAGTTAGATATGAACAATACATTGTAATGGACTCCAGTGTCGATAGTTGTCATTGTTAGCATGAACACTGCACTACATATACTTGACACAACGTCTGCTGCTGTCCACCACCTTAGATGTACCAATCTAAACCTGGCACTCTAATACCACCTGTGGTGATGTCCTGCCAGGAGTGGCTACTTTGCCCATATAGTGCCATTCATAGACGAATGTCCTGAGGCCAAGTTAACACCCTGACACCTAGAGGACAACTACAATGTATGTGTATGCTAAACAGTGCTGGATGTGTAGCGTTTGTAATCACAGCTGCCCAATGTAGATCCAACAATGGGGAATACTGACATCTGTGCAGTGAGGAACACCTGGCTGAAGGCTCAGTTGTGCACAATAGCACTACTACCGTATATGCCAGATACAAACATGTGGGCCATAACACCATTACAGACCACTCCAGGTGGAGGTGTCCCCACGTACATGAAGGCCACTCACATGTACTGACCAGTACACCATCAAAAGGCATCACAAATGTGTCAGGTGCAGATTACAGTGTCAAAAGCCGCATTCTAGGATGTAGCCCTCAGACATCATCATGTCCTTGGACCAGCAACACACATCCATACATGTGGTAGAACATATATTAGTACAACACCATGTGACCCATGACTACCTAGCTCTACATCAACTGTGCAGACTACCCATGTACTGACACAGTTGCATCATGTGTTATGCAATGCAATGATACCACTCTTCGTAACCAAGTCGGGGCCCTGAGTCATATACAGCAGTAACAGATGACTGTTGCTGTACACCAGTAAACACCCTCATGTTTGGATATAACATACATGTACCTGCCATGGATATGTACATGCCACACACACACACACACACAACAAATATGGACATAGCAGAGCTGTCGCTGTCCTTCGTGCAGACAGGTGGCTACAGCAATTACACACATGCACATGGAAGGTAGGTCCATGGCTGTTGAATGCTAACAGTACATAAGGTGTGATATCAATGCTGACTGAGTTAACATTCCCTCTGTACTGGTTACCCATGACAACCATCATATCATACAACAGTCCATGTGTCATGTATGTCATCACACATGTCCACCAATTGCAATGCCTACAAACATGGCTAAATGACAGGAATATAGGACCTACACACATGTAAATGTAGTGGTGTGTGTTCAGCTACCATGTGTGTGCAGTAGCTGATATTCGCAGGTGACATGTGTCTTACTACAACATGCAGTTGTAATGCAGCACCATCATTGCCAACTGTATATGGTGATATACTGACAGTATGACAAGATGTACATCAGGTATGGATGGATGTGTGGACATAACTAAGTGGTAGGCCATCTTTGCAGATGGATGTTTGCTGAAGACAGCTCACAGGTGTGTCACAAGCCATCCTACCATAACATGTGCAAACACTAAGCTATGTTTCTGTTAATTGAAGGGGAAGACACACAACCTACACAGCAGTCAGGGTGTCACTGACTGTAAATCACTTGACACCTGTAACACTTAAGACCTCCCGTGTGCATATATCAGCACAATTGCCAAAGGTAGCGTCAGTACACATTGTAATGTGGGCAATACTAGTGCATGTCTGTCATACGTATCATAAGAGAGCAGGTGTTTGATTCACAGTGCTGCCATGTGTGTTTGCTTGTGTGTCCATATATGCCACGTATGGTGGGGAATACATCCCAATTGTTACTCACACTCCTGTACACTGTTGTAGAGATCTGTACATTGTGCAGTGTAGAAAGCAAGATATAGGCAGGGGTGGGGTGTGTATCACACACATGTGAACTATCTGCATGTGCATGACATAGGTGCATTCAATTGTGGACTCCACAGTGTGTGTGTGTGTGTGTGTGTGTGTGTGTGTGTGTGTGTGTGTGTGTGTGTGTGTGTGTGTGTGTGCGTATGTATGTATGGCTGTCTGGTCCATGGAGTAAGGATGTATGTTACCATAGTGAACAGATAGGACCCCTAACCCCACCAGGTGATGCGATCTACTACACTGTTGATGCAGTTGATCTTAATAATTACTGACTATCTGTACATGTGTATTCTCTATGTCGCATCATGTGGGTGCACAGTACTGTAATGGTGACTACCACATAGGCAGGAGTCCTCACCTAAACATTATCAAGTGTGTGTGTGTGTGTGTGTGTGTGTGTGTGTGTGTGTGTGTGTGTGTGTGTGTTAGTGTGTTACAGTGTCATTGCCCCGTGAGTGTAGGTGTGTTACTGTGTGTCTGAATACATGTGTGCGAATACCCGTGTGTGTGTGTGTGTGTGTGTGTGTGTGTGTGTGTGTGTGTGTGTGTGTGTGTGTGTGTGTGTAGTTGTGTAGTTGTGTGTTCTCACCCTGTAATGTGAATGTGTATTACTGCTACACAGTGAGGCCTCAAGCTATCAACTGGCCTCTATCCTTGTCATCAGCTAGACCACTATGTAAACTCCCCACCCCATGTAACTGTACCTGTGATGTCACCCGGTATGGATGTCACATCTCTAGCCACTGTAGCTTAGTACACAGCTCCCATGCTCCTGGATCAGTAGATGTGTAGACATCTTTGGAATGTCAGCCTCTCTAACAGTAAGGTTGAAGCTATGAATAGCATGCTGGTATTGCCATACATACCTGTGAGTAGTCCACATTTACACATGAGAAACTGTAAACACTGGCACTCAACGGCACATGCAATTAGACCTGAAGGAGGGAAGCAGGACATCATTACCAACATGCTGTTACTGTTGTTACCAAGACACATACTGTGAACAGAAAACAATGCATTCTAAACCTGTACTACATGGTATGTCTGCTGCGTGTCAACAGTACACAACAATTGTAATCTACACTTATCTCCCTATTCTGTTCACCCTGTGCATCAGACCATATGAGCATGTCCCTGCACTGATGGTGTGGATGACAGGGATGTGGCACAGGCATCATCATATGCACAGGGTGATAATGTTTGCCAGGGGCCTAGGCTGCACCAGTGGATGACATCATGTGTGTGGGTTAGGGCCTGTGATCTAATTGGCCATGTGTGGTTGTTATGCATGTGAGTGTTGCGGTGCCCTACTGATGTTTCTGGTGTGTGCATGTATGTGTGCAGACAATTCTGCCATGTGTTTGGCCTACACAGGGGTATTATTGACAGCTCCAGACTGTATAAACCAGGTTTTACAGCTCATGGTGTCTGGCTACGACCACGTGACCTGTGCCTGCCAGGGGTTGCACGGGCACTACCAGGCAGAGGTGCAGATTGGGTACTGTCCGATGACACATGTCCACTGGAACTGTGTCCCTGTTGGGACCATCCAGGGCCACGTCCACATGGCCTGCTGTGTCCTGGCGTGGACAGCACAGCACCAGCTGCACTGCTGCTGCTACCACCACTATGCGAGCGGGCATGTGAGGTAGCTCATTCACGTAGACCTGCACCAGGTGACATAGCTGGCCTACGTCCATGTGCCCTACACCTCACTTCTACCAGATGTTCCAGCACAGACAGCTCATGCTCGCGGATTGTCATGCCACAGTCAAGGATTCCAACCATGTCACCCAATCGTCTGTCCAAAACCTCAGCAATCTGCTGTTGAGCATTTGCCAATGCCTGGATGTTGTTGTTTAAAGAACAGATAGCAACCCTCTGAAGCCTCTGCCCTTCTCTGTTCTGTCATTCAGCACGTGCCTGTGCCACCATTACAGCCTGAAACATGCGTCTGGTGACACCAGCTGCTGCGCTCTGTCCTGCAGGGGCATATCGGCCAGAGGTCCTCCTATGAGCAGCACTGGCCACATGCCCGTGTGGCCCATCTCCAGTCATTTGCCTGACACCATGGTGTGAATACACACTTTCCATAGCCACACTGTTAATGATACATCTATCATGCAGTCATCACATCATGTCTGACAGTGGTGAAATGTGCAGCTTTGCATGACAGGGTTGCATAGTATGGCAGGAGTATGTAATGTATATGGCACAAGAATCTGTCCAGCATGTGGCGATCCTTGTACTAGGAAGGTGGATGTCCATGACATATGTATTTCAGATCAGGATGTGTTGGACATGTCTTTATGCAGGGTAGGCATCATGCTACATAGTGGAGATGAGGATTGTGAAGGCTGGTGTCGCACATCCAGACATGGCCAATACCCCTTAAAGGTGATATGTGATCCGATATTGGTCACTTGAGTGATGAGTATGGCTGTACAATGATCTCCATGTTCATGGATGGCACCCTGTCATGACTAGGGTTGCCTCTTATGACTACCTAATAGGCTTGGTGACATCACTAGCTCAGGGAGGTAAACTGCACAGCAGCATCCGTTACACACAGTGTCCATTATGTTGACCACTGCCTAGGTGGTAGTTCATGGGTACAGGGTTATTAACCTAGCAGTGACAATGCAATATGCAGCTGTCAGATTGTGCACATATGTCACACACCCACAAAGCCCCTTCTGTATGTTGTCCACAACACTGAGTCAGCTATTGCTCCTAGGTCATAGCCATTCACATACTTACATAGGCAGAGGCCTCCCATTTGTCTGTCTGGTATGGGCTACAATGAGGGGGAGTACAATGAATTAACCCTGTTTTACTGTAGCTGCCACTGGTGTGATATGCACATATTACTCAGACACCTTTTGTAGTGTTGGTTCTGTCAACAGTCCACTGGCAGAACACTCCTGTGACATACAAAGGTACATCTAGTATACTGAGTGTAGGTGGAGCACAGTATGGGTGATGATGTCCTATGACCTCTCACAGGTATGATATGCAGTGGAAAATCATCCATACTGTCATCTACATCATCTACATCTGTACTGCTAACAACATATATGTTGATTAAGGTTCATGGACTTTCAGACCAGAATCAGCAGGGTAATAGTGCAGTGCCTCCCATTATGAGTGGTGTCTCCACTTTGTGGGTTGTGATAACTGTTGGTGTGCACCATTCAGTGTTTTCACAGACTGACATGAAGCTATGTTTTATGTGATGTGTATGTGTAGAGCAAACTGTTCTGCCATATGTGTATGATACAACCAGGGATGTGGACAGGTCCCATGCAGCCTGAGTGCACCTTGTACCATCATAGTTATGGTTACAGGGGCTCTTTAGTGCTCATGGATATGTGATTGTGTACCTGTGGGGGGGGCAGTGTGTTTATGTTATCTGACACCCTATCTGTATTGCTTATTCATGCTCAGCACTTGTTCACAACATGTAAGCACTACATGAGTTACTAATTACTATAGCACTCAATCCTCCTCATTACCTACAGGTAAACACTGTTTGTACTTATATTTCCCACTTGCTTAGAGTAAAACAGCTCTTGTACATGCTTTCCTCACATATCTAGTGGGAAATAGTTAAATATTCAGGCATGTCCAAGTGTCAATTCCCAGTGTTATCGTCTGTCTATATGATGAATATGGGCATCATGAGGCAATATAGAAATTGTCTCGTGTACACAGTTAATACTCCCCTCCTAACATACAACACTACAACCTGTGGGAGATGCACATATCTAGCCATGCTGGAGGTAAAGCGCGCTCCAACCCAGACTAAACCTGACAATCATGTGGGGATGTTAAACGTTTGCACCACACCACACTCATCACATAGTCTCACTAGATCTCCACCACCACAGGCCACACATAGTAAGACTACAACATTTGTGGAGCCTCTCAATACTACTCTGTCTAGGCAACAGAGAACTCCAAAGCAGAAATGCAGGCAGCCCCCATCCCCCAACACAACACCAATTACTAGACTCAGTGTGCCCATCAAACACAGCCAATAGGGCGATATAACATACCCAACACACTAGACATAGGTGACTCTATAGGCAGTCACACTGATGTCCCACTCAGCAGGCTACACAAGGTGATAGTCACTGTCAGCTGCCTATCGGGTAACAGGATCCACAACATAACCTATTCACTCAGGTCACTCCTCAACAGGTACAATATGACTGTGTCATTCTCCATGTTACTGTGAATGCCCTGAGATGTTCCTTCCTGGACTACATGTAAAGAGACATGGAATAGATCTCCGATCTTGTAACCCAGGCAGGTATCACCTTAGCCCTGAGTAGCATTCGACCATCATCCAGACTGATAATGCAGTACAAGGACAAAATGATTTACTTCAACAATTGGCTATGCTTCTGGTGTCAGTCCAAGGGTATCCAGTATCTGTCTGCTTTGAATGACATGGTCGACAGAACACAATGCTTTGGTACAGATGGCCTGCACCTGTCGGCCCTGGGATTATGGATAATGGCTAAGGCTCTTGCTGCTCCTATAGTGCCTGTTTTAAGCATGGTTCAAATAACATATTCACCACCATAACAGGAACAGGCAAGCAAAATCTGAGGGTAATGATACTCAATGCTTGACGTCTTCATCTCAAATGCACTCACCCGAGGCACTCCTTGTAATGGACCACTTTGATATCTGTGAAGTGACTGGGACCTGCTTCTAGGCTCCCGAGAGCACCCCTGCACTACCAGGCTATTACTCATACCACACCTTTCAGTCATGTAACCAGGACCGGAACACCCACGGTGGAGGTGTGTCCATATTTCTCAAGGATATCCACACCCCCAGGCTGGTTGCTTAGCACAATGCATCAGAGGTAATCCAAGTGCAATTAACTCTGGCCACAACTGCTATACAAATTGTAGCTTGCTACAGATCCCACACCATACCCCACAGTTAACAGTCCTCACTTCTTGGTGTACTGGAAAGTAGGGTTCAAACAGACACTACTGATATGCGACTGACACTACCCCACCATTAACTGGGATATCTACTCATGTACCAACACATTAGGCCTACACTTTCTGGGATTTATAACCTCCAATTGCCTGTATCAACCTATCCACACTACCACCAGGGCCAACAATATCCTAGATGTGGTCATTACCAACATGTGTGACTGGTGTTCCACACCTGGGGTTATCTCCTTGTTGGTCAGATCTGAACGTACGCTAATCACCCTTGTTATCCACATCCTGGCACCACACCCTTTATGGAAAACACAGTACAATATTTCTACAAAGCCAACTTCAGGCTTCTTATGACAGCAATAGTAAACGTCATGACACCCTTGCAGATGGACAATACTATTACAACTGCTGAATAATACACAACTGCACTTAATTAGCACATGACTGCATGGATCATGCTATCCCAAACAGAGCCATGATGGTACCCACCAGAAAACGGACTCCACACTGGTGGTCCACTGCCATGGACATAATGTACAACGGAAGGAGGAGACTGTTGCAAAGGAGAGTACAATCCCATGAGTGGAGGAGCTCCCTGGTCAGCCTCAGTAAGAATCTGAGATCCCTTATCACATCCTCCAAAGCTAACTACGTAAACATTACCGCAACTAATTCCAAGGACTACCTCAAAGTGTTCTAGAGGTATGTCACTACTCTCTATGGCAATACCCACATCTGCTCTGACATACAGCAGTAAGGCACGAACATTACAGAACCGACTGATATTGGTAACATCCTGGCAGATAGGTTCAGTGCTAACTTTACACCCCTGTCACACCCTAAAGGGCCCATATCTATACAGGAATGATGCAAAGTCCCTGTGATCACAACTACGCAGTTCAAAGCTGCACTCTCTAAAGCCTGGAACACAGCATCCATGTGACCGTACAACATCCCAGGCTGTGATTTCCATGAACTTCAGAACTAAATAGCTCCCCACTTGGGCACCATATTCACTAATAGCCTTGCATCAGGCATTGTGGCCCCTGAATGGCACACAGCAACAGTTATCACACTCCACAAAGGTGGCGCCACAATGGACCAGGGGAACTATTTCCCTATATGCCTGACTAGACTGTTCTGCAAAGCTATGGAGCACATCATCATAGATCTCATTCACAGAGACATTGGTGGCCTCCAAACTTTTGATCCCACCCAGTTTGGCTTTGTTAGGGCCAGACCATGCCTCCTAAACCTGGAAGAGTCCTTTGAGACAGTTACCAAGGCAGTAGATGAGGGTAAGGTGGTCCACACAGCCTACCTTGACCTCTCAAAGGCTTTCAACACAGTTCCCCATTCTGGTATTGTCAACATACACATCCACCTGCACATTAACCCCTACATCATGAGATGTTATGCAAAGTGGCTCATGGACAGAACCCACACAGTGAGGGTAGCATACCCTAGTTCCTACTGTAAATCAGTTATAATTGGAGTCCCCCAGTCCTCGGTCATAGGGCCCCTCATGTTCGGTATATGCTTCTCTCAGGCACAGGCTAGCACAGGAGGACTTACCCTGAATAGGTTTGCAGACGACTGCAAACTAGGGGCCATGATTGATTCCCCAGCTGATACAGACACCCTCCATAAGGGTGTCACTGGGACAGATACCTGGTGTCAATATCATGGCCTCAAGCTGCATGCCACAAGGTGCATAGACATCCCCTTTGGATTACACCAATCACCTGCAGACTATCACATAGGTGGTAGTCCCCTACATACATAAGACGTAATAAGGGATCTTAGAACCGAAGTAGATAGCATTCACTCCTTTGATAACCATATTGCCAAGGTGGTGTGGATATCCTTCTACATGTCCACCCTAATCTCTAATGGGTTTGTAGCCAGAACAAAGGCAGCCATTGTGCCTCTCTACTCATGACTTATGAAACACATTAAAGGGTACAACACTCCATTTGGGATGTACCTTACGAGACAACAACAACGGCTATAAATATCCTAACATTACCACACCAAGAGGAATAGTGACCTCAGAAGGATGACATATGCAGCCCAACTACAGAAACCCCAACTGTACTCATTTGCATACCGCATACTCAGAGGTGATCTCTGCTGAACATACATGGCCCATGTCCAAAACAATATTGATGGATATGCTCCACATAAGCAAAAGCCACTGAGAGCCACATGTTCTGGGATATGTACCTAAATGCAACGATGACTAGGATATGCTGGAGGGATACATTCTTGACCCGGACACTCACCATGCTTTGGAACATGATTCCTATGTACATCAGGCAGGAACCCTCACTAGCACTCTTCAAGAGATACCTCGATGGGTGGATTGGAGACAGACATGTACACCAGGGATCACTGCAGTGGCTCTGCTGTACAGAGGTGCAGGAAACAAATGGCTCTGCTGTTCACAGGCACAGGACACTAACCTAGGGAAGTGCCACAAGTGAAAACACTGTTGTTAGGCTTACGAATGGCCTTGGCCAGACAGCATAGTACCTAACTATGAACCTATGAAGCTATTACATGTCCTTTGTGCATGGATAATTGACTAGCTCTTCCATTTCAATTAGCTATCATGCTGATACACAGTCTGGAGACTACAAGTCATATGTATCCTGTTATTGTGTATTGTACATGCCAATAGACATACCTGATGTTTGCATAACATAACAGTAATGCTATGTAAAATGTTAGACATATCTACCTACAATACTGTACATTTCACATTTTTGCCACAATATCCCACAATGCAAATCATAATTGCACAGCAGGACCACCTTAGACATGTTATTCTCAGTTATATGCCTATACATATACCTACTGTTACAGTATATCAACATATACTGTTCCTTGTTATGGCACATACTTGTTAGACAAACCCTGCCACTGACAGCGGCTGGAGTGGAATTGTTGTGTTTAAAGTCCTTATATAGCATCCCTTGTGGTGTATGAGGTGTTTACCTTGTGGCCCACAGCAGTTCACACAATTTCTATGAGCGTTACTATGCTCAACAATACATCAGTACATAATACCTTTTCCCACTATATGCATTGCGTACACTTTAATTAATACAGAACAGGTACTTCATACACTAACATACTGAGTGTTCTACATACCTTATTAGTATCCCAAGTTGATGATAATATAAGCCCTATTCATTTTCTGTTGTAACGTTTTTCTCGTATGTACATATGGTTTGAATGTATGACAAGCCATCCTTTTATACTTGGATATCAGTAACATGTGGTATCTTGCCTCCAATTGGTGTTCCAGAGTAGATGATTACATGCACATCAGCTGTTCAGCTACTCCATTAGCCAATGACATGGCAACAGTGGGGTATAACTGAATACTCCACTTGGGCGTTGTCCCTTTGCTCTACCTTTGAGGAAGATGGCCTGGATGTGTTGTTTGTGATGAATTGCAACAGCTATATGGAGACACACAGAGATATATTAACTTCATGGCCCCCATGGATTGTGTGTAATGGCTAGAGGATGTAGTTCTACATGTGAGTCTAGCTGTTATATCAGCCATCTGATATGGGATTATTGCAACCAAACCCTGTAACATCGGCATCTGTTCCATTGTACAACAGCAATGATTTCACATAGGGCCATTATAGTGTGTCTCTCACAAGGTATGTTAAGGCTTCTGCAGATGTCATAGAGTGAGTGGATGTTTGTGATGTTATTACAGTTTGTATTGCAATTGCTTTGGGTGTGGGAGAGATGTAGGTGGGTATACATAGCAGATGCAGGTGTGTAGGAACTGCATTTATACATATTCGATATGTGTGTGAGGGCTCCTTCCCTATTTGAAGACCTATCCTTTAGTAGACTAATACTATGGTAATTGCAGGCTTATTCATTAGGCCATTATTAATTGGTTCTTGTATAGCATGCAGGTGATGTTGGTCCTTCAGTCCCTTCGGAAATACATCGGTATGTAATGAAATGTTGCTACATGAAAGCTGTCTCGTGTATTTCTGTCACAGATATTTGCACTCATTGGAGTTGTGTTGGTGACTGAACCTCTTTGGCTTGGGTTGCCACCTTTTCAAATGGCCATAGTGGGACATTTGCAGGACACATATTACATTTTAGAGGCAGACACATACCCACGGTCAGTACAAAGTATAGAACTTTACATATATGCCTATATAAAAGCTTATATTCTTGTAGCAGTTTACTTGCTTATCCTGTTTCTTGTTAGATGTAGGTATTTTAGATACAGATGACTATTTTATGCAACAATTACATTAAATATGGAACATGGCAAATGTCTTGAGATTGTAGGACATTAGTATTTGTACTCATTTTGGTCAGGACACTACTGCACATAGGGGGACTGCCCCTCGCAAGGTGGGACAGGTGGTAACCCTATCTTTGGTTCATGTCCATAGCACATATTTGTAATAGTCTATAGACATATATACTCTCCATATCCTTTGTTCATAACGTTCGGTCATGGCGGAATGTGTGATTGCTGTAGTCCATGTTATGCACATATCTGAAGACTTCAACTGCTGTATATGGCATACTCACGAATTCAGGAATGCACACACTTCCAATGACCACATTACCATTCCCAGACTCCCAAACCCCACAATACCGAACACTCAAACTCACGACAGTCAAACTCCCAGAACTAACACAAACACAGAACACACACATGCACACACAGACACACTGCTACCCATCACATTCAAACAAACCATCCTACACTACGTATGGCCAGGTGGCCATGCCCCCATACACACCCCATGTGGGTGGCTATACCCCCCCACACCAACCCTATTGTAATAATCTACCTCTGAGATAGCACAAACAGACACATGAAGCAAACTCACACACACACACACATTACAGTCCCCCGGAAACACACACCACACTCAGAACACACACTTACATACACTACAGCAATCAGAAACACACTTAAACACAGTACCTACCTGGACCGCAGCACCAGAAGCACTAACTAAATGTCCCCTAACATCGTGATAATAGTACTTGCGGTTCTAGTGTTCCGGTATTGTGGTTTTTCAGTCTTTAAGCCTCGTGATTACACGCATCGGTATGTAAAGCAGTCGGTATTTGGTAGTATCCTATTTATATGTACCTCCATGGTTGTGTAGATGTTGTTAACCTATCTATATATTTGCATATATGTATATCCATATATATCGACATATATCTCTCTATCACCCTCTCTCTCTATATTATATATACACACACACATATATATATATATATATATATATATATATATATATATATATATATATATATATATATATATATATATATATATATATATATATATATATATATATATATAGAGAGAGAGAGAGAGAGAGAGAGAATACACCTTTCGTTGGGCACATGGTGGTGTATACTATTTCCCGAACTCCACCCTTTTGTATTTTAACCTGTCACAATACACACCTGCTGTTGGTACATCTCAGGTAGCTTAGTGGTAGGTTATTGTGAATATTGTGTACATGGTTGCGTGTTCTACTCCTGGCAGTGGTTGTTTTACCTCTCAGAGCAGGCACTATTAGTACAAGGGTAAATAGTGCACATTTCAGTGGTTCTGGGCAGCTTTGCCCATGATCTGTGCGATATTCAGCAAAGGTTAGACCTGTGTTGCGCATATCCGTGTAGTCATGTTTAAACAACGCTTACTGGCACTTACCGGTGCAAAAACCTGCTAACATGTGCTTAAACATGCTCTAATGACCTGCATCCAACATCCATTATTCGGGACATCAGAATTAAGTAAGAGCCCTTGCAGGTCTTGGAACCAGGACCATGCATGAGACAGTCAGTGGCTTTACCACTGGGGCATCTGGGATATGTGCACGTGTTATCGTGTTTAGTATGTAGACTGTACTATGGATATTCCTCCATACCTCAAACAAATGTGTAACTCAGTTAGTTTACATATGGATGATACCTATTAATGGTATGTCCAAGTGATGCTTAATGGATGTGCTCCAGCTATGGGAATCCATGTCACAGTGAGCCACACACTGTAATGTGCTACACCTTGCCACAACCATAACTGGAGAATGCTGGGGTGACAGATACCTGTCATGGGTACTCCCCATGCTTTGGAACTACATCCCTGATTACATTATATGGAGCCCCTCATTAAAACAACAGGGAATACTTGCAGAATGGGTGAGGAACAGTGGTTACATCCCAGGGATCCAGCAATTGGCTCTGCTCCACAGAGGGACAGTTAGTTAATCAATGGGGTGGTGACAGCAGACACATTTTGGCTAGGCTTATGAATGGTCTCTGACAATTAGGCATGTACCTACCAATGTACCTAGGAACCTATACATACAGTATCAACACATGCTGTTAGCTTAATTTAATGTTCAGGTATTGACTTACCTTGTGCCAATAGCAGTTGTGTGTGCAATAGTTGAGGGCTGCCTATGTAGGATGCACACAGTAGACCACCTATACATGACAATTTACAGGTGGTCGTGTGTGTGTGCCATCCATGTTACTGTGTGTGCAGGTGGAGAAGTGTGTCAGTCCATAGGGGCCTATACTGTCAGTGTATGTGCTATATGTTCCCTCTTTGCCAAGGCATGGGCATATTGGGCACACCTCCAACTGCCTACTAGATCTGGCACAGGGTGTTCGTGGTCTGAATCCCTCTGTGCCTGTGGTGCCCTTGGCAATTGTGGTGGGCTGTGAGGGCCTTCACCATTATGTCCCTGCTGCAGCTGTTTCCGCATGATCATATTATGTAGCATGGCACATACTATGAAGATGTGGGCACACATGCTTGGAGAGTACTGCAAGGTTCCACCAGATATGCCCAAGCAACGGAACCATGATTTCAGCATCCCAAACACACGCTCTATGATGATTCTGGTTTGTGTGTGTGCCTCATTATGGCATTCTTGCATGGGTGTGTGTGCATTTCTGATGAGAGTCATCATCCACAGCTCCAGTGCATAGCCAGCATCCCCCACAAGGTGGTCATATGGGATGTCCCCCCTGACAAATACCTGGTACAGCTGTGAGGCATGCCAGATGTGAAAGTTGTGGTAGCTTCCAGGGCTGCCAGCACACACATCCATGATAATGCCCTGGGCATTGCACATGACCTGGCAAGTTGATGGAGTGGTGTCCCTTGCAGTTTATGTAGCGCCTACCATACTCACCAGGTGGTGACCTGATATGTTTGTGCATGCAGTCTATTGCCCCCAGTACCTCCGGGTAGTCTGCCACATGGTGGAAGAGGTGCATATTGCTGGCCAACTCCTCCTGAGTTTGGGGGAAGTATATATGCTCATTGGCATGTGGTGATATGGCATTCAGGAACTGGTGGAGTAACCTAGATGCTGATGCCTGTGAGATCCCCATGATATCTCCAGTTGGCCTTTGAAAGGTGCCTTTGGCTAGTATTCTCAAACTTACACATACCTTTGTGTCCACTGGGATGGGTTCCCCTCTGTTGTTTCTGGCTCTGAGGCGTGGCCGGCACAGCTCAACAATTTGCTGTATGATGTCCCTGTCCACCCTGTAATGCTCTACTATCTCCAGATCATCTAGCCCCTGGTAGGCTACCCTTGGTTTGAACACTCTTCTCCTCCTATGGTGCCTGAGGTGGTTGTCAGCATCATCCTCCACACCACCTTCAGTCTCCAACACATGCTGATGAATCACAGCTATGCCAGCTCCCAACATGTACATTGTAAAAGTTCCCTGTCTGTTTACACTGGTGGTGCAGTGTTTGGGAATACACGCGTGTGTGTGAGGTGCCTTCACACTTTATACTATTTTGCTTTGGAAGCTGATGATGTCATAGGGTGTGTATGTACAATCCGAGCTGCAGGGTATCCTACTTATGTGTTTTACCGCAGGTACTGCTATTGTGGTGCCTTTGATGTTGAATTACATTTGGCTGCCATGGATCACCTCTTGCCCTTGCCTTCACTTTTCAAACCAATTCCCCTCCCATTGTCTGGCATGCATCCAGCAGCCTGCTTTCTTATTTTGTACTTTCCCAACCCAGAATTGTGTTGCGAAATGTGTTCTATAGCTGATCTACTACAGGTTTGCTTTGCTCTGCTGTGACAGTTCTCTTTTCTTTGCAATCCGGCACCTCCCCTTTCCTGTTCTGCAGGTTGCTGCTAGCAGCCTTGTTAGTTACCGTCAATGGCCCACTGTGAGTTAATAGGTGTTAATTACTCATTTGTACTCCAATTACCCTACTGCGGCATTTCCTTATTGTCTTCCCGTAACCTTCCTGTTTCAGCTGTGGTGCACACCGTGAGCAGCCGTTTACCGGGTTTCAAGAGTGTTGTCATCTGCATACACATATGCTTTCGGTCACCTTGTGTGCTCTCAGCTAAGCAAAGCTATGGCTACATCCACACCCCTATCCCGCGGCTTTGCTTAGCAATGGGCAACTAGGATTAGCAATGCTCCAATGTGCTTACAGCTACGGTGGCACACCCCTCTGCTGATGTCATGTATACCTCCAGGCCACTCCTTAGTGTTATACTGCTATGCCATGTGGTACAGCCTTACGCTGGAAAGGCATTTGCGATTCAGTATTACTTGCCTCATTTGCATGGCATTGATTACTAATTCATAGTTACCATGCCAAACACTGTCACAGACCCTTAGCAACTTTTGCACTTTGGTTGTGGTGTAGCATGCATACCATTGACTATTATGGCAAAATCATGATTTCTGTTACATTGCAATTTTATGACATCTATATATATTTTCCTTGTGTTCCCGTTTGCGCACACATGCCCTGCGGTTGTACTTTGCATTAGTGTGGCTATGACACTAAATGTTATTTTTTATGTGTTGTGCATATTTTTTTATGCCATTGGCTGTATATTTAGCCATTGGCATATGTTAACTTTGTAACACATAAGTTTGGTCTGCTTTCATGGCTCCGATGTTCTGTTTGAAAAAATGTAAGCCTTTTTTTTTGGTTTACATTTCTGTATGCTTACGCTACACCTGCACCACTTCATGAATCGCTATGTACCTTCATTTGCATGCTGCACTACTGCGCATGGGGTGATTAGAATACATGCGCCAAGAGCTGCGCAGATCTGGTGTACGCTGGTAGTGCATGTGGAATCAGATCGTACCTGAATCGCTCGGCGGCCATATTTAGCATTAGACCATTCGCCGCATGCGCCTCGGCGCAAGCTTCATGAATCCCAGAGTTTGACTTTTCACTTTGACTTTGACAGTAAAAAAACAGATATTCCATCTTCCTTGCACATTTTAGAAAAATGATTATGTAATCCACAGTTTCTGTATTCTATGTTTACTACTAAATACAGTTTGTTTTCTGCATATAACCATACCTTGAACAACATGCTATCTGTTCAACAGAATGAGATTTTTAACTGTGCCATTGCGCCATATGGTTTGAATGATTTATCACATTCTACATTATCCTATCAGATTTATTCTGCTTATTTTAAAAGACCTTTGCTTTATTTTAACATTATACTCACCTAGATCCTTAGCAAACTCTTTAGTTGCATGCTTAGTTCTACTACAAAATTGTTTTAGGTGTTAATTCAGACATTGATAAAAGTTTGCTTCTCACTATGCTGCAGGCACGGAATCATTTAGCTCTGCACACTCACAGTTTTACAGTTTTGAGCTTTGTGTTTCAACTTGGTCACATAAGCGGAAAAAACTTGTAGCCTTGATTTCTACTGAAAAAAAATAAATAATGACTATACAGCAGTTTAACTTTCTGATTGCTGCATTGTTTAAATGTGCCCTTAATAGCAGATAGTTCATTAAGTTTATCTTTTGTATGATAGAAATATATACGTTTATAGCATTTTCTCTACCAAGGTAAAGATATCTAGACATTTTCTCCTCTTTATTTTTTCTGCAATCAATTGCAATTCTGAAGAGAAATGATCTGCCAACCACTGTATTCAGTTTTCTGCAAAATCACCCTGTAGAAGCAAGGCTGCTTGGGAAAGAAGTGGAAAAATGGATGTCACAGTGAAAATGCCTCTGTAATCCAAAGAAAAATGGTGGCCTAAGCTTGTTTCTGGCTCTGAGGTGTGGCCGGCACAGCTCAACAATTTGCTGTACGATGTCCCTGTCCACCCTGTAATGCTCTACTATCTCCAGATCATCTAGCCCCTGGTAGGCTACCCTTGGTCTGAACACTCTTCTCCTCCTATGGTGCCTGAGGTGGTTGTCAGCATCATTCTCCACACCACCTTCAGTCTTCAACACATGCTGATGAATCACAGCTATGCCAGCTCCCAACATGTACATTGTAAAAGTTCCCCGTCTGTTTACACTGGTGGTGCAGTGTTTGGGAATACACGAGTGTGTGTGAGGTGCCTTCACACTTTATACTATTGTGCTTTGGAAGCTGATGATGTCATAGGGTGTGTATGTACAATCCGAGCTGCAGAGTATCCTACTTATGTGTTTTACCGCAGGTACTGCTATTGTGGTGCCTTTGATGTTGAATTACATTTGGCTGCCATGGATCACCTCTTGCCCTTGCCTTCACTTTTCAAACCGATTCCCCTCCCATTGTCTGGCATGCATCCAGCAGCCTGCTTTCTTATTTTGTACTTTCCCAACCCACAATTGTGTTGCGAAATGTGTTCTATAGCCAATTTACTACAGGTTTGCTTTGCTCTGCTGTGACAGTTCTCTTTTCTTTGCAATCCGGCACCTCCTCTTTCCTGTTCTGCAGGTTGCTGCTAGCAGCCTTGTTAGCTACCGTCAATGGCCCACTGTGAGTTAATAGGTGTTAATTACTCATTTGTACTCCAATTACCCTACTGCGGCATTTCCTTATTGTCTTCCCATAACCTTCCTGTTTCAGCTGTGGTGCACACCGTGAGCAGCCGTTTACTGGGTTTCAAGAGTGTTGTCATCCACGTACACATATGCTTTCGGTCACCTTGTGTGCTCTCAGCTAAGCAAAGCTATGGCTACATCCACACCCCTATCCTGCGGCTTTGCTTAGCAATGGGCAACCAGGATTAGCAATGCTCCAATGTGCTTACAGCTATGGTGGCACACCCCTCTGCTGATGTCATGTATACCTCCAGGCCACTCCTTAGTGTTATACTGCTATGCCATGTGGTACAGCCTTATGCTGGAAAGGCATTTGTGATTCAGTATTACTTGCCTCATTTGCATGGCATTGATTACTAATTCATAGTTACCGTGCCAAACACTGTCACAGACCCTTAGCAACTTTTGCACTTTGGTTGTGGTGTAGCATGCATACCATTGACTATTATGGCAAAATCATGATTTGTGTTACATTGCAATTTTATGACATCTATATATATTTTCCTTGTGTTCCCGTTTGCACACACATGCCCTGCGGTTGTACTTTGCGTTAGTGTGGCCATGACACTAAATGTTATTTTTTATGTGTTGTACATGTTTTTTTATGCCATTGGCTGTATATTTAGCCATTGGCATATGTTAACTTTGTAACACGTAAGTTTGGTCTGCTTTCATGGCTCCGATGTTCTGTTTGAAAAAAATGTAAGCCTTTTTTTTGGTTTACATTTCTGTATGCTTACGCTACACCTGCACCACTTCATGAATCGCTATGTACCTTCATTTGCATGCTGCACTACTGCGCATGGGGTGATTAGAATACATGCGCCAAGAGCTGCGCAGATCTGGTGTAAGCTGGTAGTGCACGTGGAATCAGATCGTACCTGAATCGCTCGGCGGCCATATTTAGCATTAGACCGCCTACGCTACGCCTGCGCCTGGCGCAAGCTTCATGAATCCCGGGGTTTGACTTTTCACTTTGACTTTGACAGTAAAAAAACAGATATTCCATCTTCCTTGCACATTTTAGAAAAATGATTATGTAATCCACAGTTTCTGTATTCTATGTTTACTACTAAATACAGTTTGTTTTCTGCATATAACCATACCTTGAACAACATGCTATCTGTTCAACAGAATGAGATTTTTAACTGTGTCATTGCGCCATATGGTTTGAATGATTTATCACATTCTACATTATCCTATCAGATTTATTCTGCTTATTTTAAAAGACCAGAGAACAAAAGTCCTTCCAGGAGGCAGACAACAGCAATTTCCAATGTAGTTCAAAGAATAATCCACAAAAACAGTCTTCAAAGACTAATTCAGACATTGATAAAAGTTTGCTTCTCACTCTGCTGCAGGCACTGAATCATTTAGCTCTGCACACTCACAGTTTTACAGTTTTGAGCTTTGTGTTTCAACTTGGTCACATAAGCGGAAAAAACTTGTAGCCCTTGATTTCTACTGAAAAAAATAAATAATGACTATACAGCAGTTTAACTTTCTGATTGCTGCATTGTTTAAATGTGCCCTTAATAGCAGATAGTTCATTATGTTGATCTTTTGTATGATAGAAATATATACGTTTATAGCATTTTCTCTACCAAGGTAAAGATATCTAGACATTTTCTCCTCTTTATTTTTTCTGCAATCAATTGCAATTCTGAAGAGAAACGATCTGCCAACCACTGTATTCAGTTTTCTGCAAAATCACCCTGTAGAAGCAAGGCTGCTTGGGAAAGAAGTGGAAAAATGGATGTCACAGTGAAAATGCCTCTGTAATCCAAAGAAAAATGGTGGCCTAAGCTTGTTTGCTGCAAAGTTCCAAGATTGCTTACAATCAGGAAGGGTAAGTGGCTTAATCCTGAGAGAGACACTCATGTCTGTGTTATATTGTTTTGGTTTATTAAAAAAACAGTACAGAATTAGACAATGTTCCCATATTACAATTATTTAGCACATTAGTCTCCAGCTAACACAAGACTTCATCATAAACAAGCACTACTTTCAAACAGTCTCTTGCATAAGATGTAATACATAGCACATAACGATGCACATTGCACTACATTGATATGGCCTGTATAATTGTTGGAATTTTACATGAATCTGTCATTGTGAATTTGCTTTTCTTGTCAAGCTAAGCTTGCCATAGTGCTGAACTTTGACATTCATCTCAGTAAGTGAAAAACTGTATTATATGAAAAAACTGCTTCTCAGATTTTTTTTTTGCCATATTAAACATAAAAATTATACACCACTCAGAAGGAAATGATTGCTTTCCTTGAACTTTTCTAAAAGTATATTAAGTAGTTATTGCACAAAAGTTAAAAAAATAATTAAAATAAAATAAAAATAGATAATGCAGAACATGGAATCAAAAATACAAGCAGGTAAAAGACATATCATGCTAAATAATGTTGGATAAACAAAAGGTCAAGACCCGCATTATCGAGTTCCAAATCTGGAGACTGAAAGACTTATAAATATATCCAAGATTGCCATTTCTCTAAAGAATCATTTTTTCTGAGGTATGGTGACCTGGGAGTTGATATATAAGATAAGAGAGGGGTTTGCAACAAAGAAGTAGTTTAAAAGATAAGAGCAACCAGTCTTTTTCTTTTTCTTGTGAGTGTGTGTGTGTGTGTGTGTGTGTGTGTGTGTGTGTGTGTGTGTGTGTGTGTGTGTGTGTGTGTGTGTGTGTGTGTGTGTGTGTGTGTGTGTGTGTTGGCACTCATTGTTAGAAGTGCTGACATTTCAATAGGGAGCCATGCTTTAAAGTTTCAGAACTTTTTGTGGAAAAGATGGTATCTTCCACATATCAATAAATTGTTCAGTATGCTATTTATTTATTCAATTCTACCTGTTGTTTGAGAATGGGACAGTAGGTGAAATACTGATCCCAAAAGGACATGTTTTAGACCTAGTTCATGGCATATGTACAAATATAAGCCCAAGTATAATTTTTAGAACAAAAACAAAAATCATTTTAAATGAACATTTATGAGTAAGACACAGAATGACCAACACAAGGAGAGTCTCTTTACTAGAAAAACAAGTAATAATGATGATGTGAGATTTTCATATTGCAGTAGAAGTCTCAGAAATGAATTAGCAGCATATATAACGGATGACAGATGTTATAGTTTAGTAGTTAACACGAGTGTAATAAAAGTAGCAATGGTGATCAAAAGAGAAGTCAGCAAAACATTTAAATAGAACAGTCAGTCGAGCAGTACATTTTCACATTGCACTACATTGGTACGGCCTGTATAATTTTGGGAACTTTACATGAATCTGTCATTGTGCATTTGCTTTTCTTGTCAAGCTAAGTTTGTCATAGTGCCGAATTTTGACACTCATCTCCTGCCCTCCATGTGCCCATTCATTCTCTTTCCAGTGAGGGTGATAACACAGCAAGTCATTTTGTTCTAACCACCCTCCCCAGTGAGGAAAGACACTTATCCAAATTATTTTCAAATTCATTTACAAGAGGTAGTATTAAGGAGACAGGCAATCCATCATGGACTGGTCATAAGAGCCTTTAGTTGCAAACATCCCATAACTGTGAGTACAGTGAGGCCATTGAATTACATTTCTCATGAAGCATGCATGGAGGTGAGTCACCTGCTCCCCAATGATGTGTTGTTTCTCCTATTTTCTGTAACACAGCACTGACTCTGTGGTGCTTTCATCCTCCTTCCCAGAGAAGGCAGCAGCTATCAGGTTATGCAATCCTTTCATCTGGCAATGCCCTGTTTACAAGGCCTAATAGTCAAACTCTGATCACTGACACCAGAGGTGACTACCCTGTCCATCTTTCAAAGCCTTGACTTTCCAATCTGGTTACCTTGGTACAGATGGAGAACAGAATACAGTACCATGAGAAACACTCATGAAAGCAAAGTATTTCACAATAAAAGTATTATTAAGGTTCTTTGTCTGTAATATTCTTTGCAGGGATAATCTGTCAAATTTCTTTAAGAGTGCATAACAATGTGGATTATGATCAGGTGTCTGATCATAACCAGAATGTTATATGTTCAAAACTGGTTTCAAGAACTTCAACTGAGTAACAAAGCTCAAAATGTGAATTTCTTGAATTCCTTTTCAAGAGCGAATATCAGCTCCATGTAAGACAGTCATAATTCTCTATCTGACATGTAACTTCTAACTCAGTTGCAGCTTCATAAGATTTTTGGTGTGTCTGTTTTGTGTTAGGAAATTATCATTTCTGACTGTCTCAGAAATTAATAAAGCAGCTTGGGTCAATGAACAAAAAATGAAGAGACTGCCCAAAAAGGAAGATATATATTTTAAAGTAGCAATATGTACTTTATCACTTGCAGTGTCTTGTGCAGTAGTTTTACCTATTATGGGGCTCAGCTGGGTACACTAATTATTAGTGGCAGATTAGGCAGCCAAATTGCATAACACCACCTCCGTCCCCCCATCTTTGGGTTGTTCATTCTACCTTTGCACATAAATATGGAATTTAGTGAGACCGTTTCTCTTTCTAGGTGGTTCTTCTCCCCTGCTGCTTACCAGCTATCAGCCTTCTACACAATTAGTCATCCCATTCATTCCCTAACCCCTCCCCAGGTGGCTGATGTTTGTACTTTCAGCAATGAGGACCAGGCCTGCACTGCCTTCCCCTGTGGGCATACATGCATGTTCCTTTACATGTTCCATGAAGGCTACCATGTGCATGCATGTGCATGACTCCATTTCATCTGCTACATGCCATGCTGCTTTCTAGCTGCACTACGTACCTGGACTGCACTGGGGAGGACTGTCTCCCCTCCAGCTGGGCAGGCCAAATACACCTACTAACTCTGTCATCCTACCCAACTGGCTCATCTACTTGAGCTGTTACTTTATCTCAGGTTGTCTGGATTGCAGCCATAGCTTTATCCATCTTTACTATGAAGCCAGGATGAATTGGTAAGACCATGGTAAGCACATTTTCATAGGTGTAAGCCTTATCATAACATAGATTTTAAGTGCAGGTCCTTTGATCAGAATCTGCAATTACCCTTGGTCTGTTCATCCTCCCCTTCATATAGTTGTGACAACTATGATACCAGGTTTATCATTTTTATATATTATAAGATTTACTGGAAGCTCTTACACCAGAACTTCAAAATAACATAGTAATTATTTTCTTGTTTCAGTGTAATAAAAGCTCTGTGTATATTGCAAAGAAATAAATGTTAACATCTCTTAAGAGGCTGGTCTGAGGCCTAGACCTCTTTGATGATCATTTTCCTCACACCATCCTGAAGTACAATGGTCTCGATTGTATGATGGATCCAAAAAACATTTTCCTCACACCAATTTATTTATTCATTTATTCTCATTATTTTAGTTTTTGTTTTGTTTTTTTGTTTCCATAGTAATACACTGATCACTGTCAACCATTTGCAGGTTCAGACCAGTCATCACAAAGAACATTTTATTGTGGTACCTTTACTTAGGCTGTGTGAGTCAATAAAGATGTTTCATCCCAAGGCAGTACGATGCATGAAGTTAAAGATTCTCATCGTAAAACAATGTTAGAAACAACATCTTATAATGTTAAAACTGTATTAGTGTTCCTGTTAGAATTTGTTTTGTGCCATTTATGTAGAGAAATGAAATATTAGGTGTCAGTCACTCACGAACACACACACACACACACACACACACACACACACACACACACACACACAAGCATGCACCCATACACGCGCACACACACACACACACACACACACACACACACACACACACACACACACACACACACACACACACACACACACACACACATTCCATCTGTAACTGAATTACAAACTGTAATTCTCATCTCCATCCCTCAGCAGTCCCCAAAACTCCCACCAGATCCTTTTGAGCCCACATATGATATGTACCTCAACTTGTGTTACTGAAATAAACATTACGTATTTATTTATCCTACACTGCTATCTCCACATTTGAATGACTGAGAATGAGATTACCAGCCAGTGAGTTCCACTGTCCCATATGAATGCTATAAAACAAAACTGATTAAAGTTCATAATGTCAAAACAAATTGCTGTCTTACTATTGTTAGCCACATATACCACGTAAGTCTGTGAAGTGAAGGTGTGATGGTCCACTGTGGGTTTGACAAAATATACTTAGGGCATGCAAAATGCAAGTACATACATTTTTTTGTTTATTTTGTTTTGCAAAATAGATAATTGAAAGTATACAGAACAGTTTTCAGTGGAGATCAAGTTATACATGCATTTGGTCTGACAGTGGATACAATCATCTATTACACAAGTCAAGCCAATCAGTAGCATTATTTCTTTCCAAAAATATTATATTTTTTTTCACTCATTAGTAATAATAGCTAGAACAGCAATTTAACAGTGGAAAGGGGATAATTTATACAAGAAATATGTTTACAGCTTTTAAGATTCAACAAAACTAAAAAAAAAAAAACAGTGGTGCATAGCCATGATGCAAGGGTGTATGTAAGTACTGCTCTATCAGATAGATACAATCCACAATGTAAGTTAGCTGAGATGGGTTAGTTATGCATTTGTTTGGATCCAGGCTTTCTGTAATATAAGCTATTAATGTTACTTACCTGTAATGCAGTAATGAGAATATAGAGACTTATGATCGGGTCTCGGATCATAACAGAATGTTATGTGTTGGAGACATGGATAACATAACAACCTTGGTAAGGACTGGAAAGACTTGATCATAATCCTTTGTAGTACATGGAGCGTTATGTAATTGCATATAATACTAAATGTTGTACAGTTTGTAACATGCTTACCACTGTCATACAGAGAACAGCTATTATAAAAGAGCAGTTAGAAGCCTTTAAACATTTCATTTGGTCTGTTAAACGATTCATGTGGACTTAAAAGTGAGAATGAAGTGTTTACCAGCCTCCTGGCCCTCTTTTGTTGTGTCTCCTGAGCTTTTTAATGCTCTAGCATGAGACCTGTATCAAACAGTGCTGAAGTGTGTGTAACAAAACTATTTAAACACCTTTCTGACATCATAAAGGCATATAAAGGTATATAAACATACTTAAGTAGCCTGTCTTTTCCCAGTTTTGGAGATTCAGTGCTTGTAGAAAATGAGGAGGGATTCCCATACTCTGATTTACAAGGAACTGCAATGCAGAAATGCAGGATAAAATTACTGCAAAGCTCTTGTTTGGCATCTACTTCTCTGAAGTACAGGCCAACACTAAGGGACTCTGGCTAACAAAGTTCGCAGATGACTGCAAACTGGGAACCATTATTGAATCCCCAAATGATGTTGATACTCTACAAAAGGGCCTTACAGAAACAGATGCTTGGTGCTAGAGCCATGGGCTCAAGCTCAATGCCAAGAAATGTATTGTTATCCCCTTTGGGAAAAAAACATGTACCCATGAATTACCACATAGGTGGCAGTACACTAAAAACCGTAAGTGTGATAAGAGACTTAGGGACACAGGTGGACAGTGGTCTCACCTTCAATAACCACATTGCCACAACAGTCAGGAAATCCTTCTATGTGGCACACCTCATCACTAAGGGCTTTTCATCCAGAAAAAAGGAGGTCATTGTCCCACTGTACTCATCCCTCATTAGACCCATTATAGAATACAACACCCTGTTTGGTATGTACCTCTCAAGACATCTGCAACAACTGGAAAGGCCACAGAAATACCGCACTAAAAGAGTTACAGGCCTAAAGCAGATGCCCTATGCTGACCGCCTTAAAAAATTCCAGCTATACTCTGTCGCATATTGTCTACTCTGAGGCAATCTCTGCTTAACATACAAGGCCATGTCAAACCCAGAGCTGTTGGACATGCTACACTTAAAGAAATCCCAATCCCTCAGAGCCACACGCTCCAGGGAGCTAAACCTTGTCATCACAATAACCAAAACATGCTGGAGGGATAGGTTCCTGACCCAGAGACTCCCCAGACTCTGGAATAGACTGTCCATACATGTCAAGCAGAGCACCTCTTTGGCCCTCTTCAAAAGGAACCTTGATGATTGGATGGGAGAAAGGAAATTCACCCCAGGGATCAAGTCAGTCATCCTGCTAGACAGGGGTCCAGGGAAGTAAATAGTGTGGGAAGAAATAGCCAGGAAATTGTTATGGCTAGGCTTCTACAGGCTCTAGGGCCGATAGCCTAGTACCAACCTATGAACCTATGAACCTATTTGCTTTAACTGTGTGGGCAGCCAGTTATCCTGAGCATGTAAATAGGAAAGAACCATGCAGTATTCCCCTCAGGAGTGAATCTACATTTATAATAAGTTAGTGGGGCCATATATTTGGCAAAAGACCTACCATAAAATGGCAATATAGCACAGCTAGTTTGGAAAAGTGAAATTACTCTAAAATCACTCCATCTATTCCACAATATGGATATCCTCACCACTGACTATAGTTAAGTGAGCTCACTTATTCATATCAAGCTAGTTCAGTGTAGCAAATGGTTTGACTTGTTTAGAA